>NW_023503202.1:0-37772 GCF_009873245.2 Balaenoptera musculus
TAGAACACTCCTTAACACCATACACAAAAATAAACTCAAAATGGATTAAAGACCTAAATGTAAGGCCAGACACTATAAATCTCTTAGAGGAAAACATAGGCAGAACACTCTATGACATAAATCACAGCAAGATCCTTTTTGACCCACCTTCTAGAGTAATGGAAATAAAAGCAAAACTAAACAAATGGGACCTAATGAAACTTAAAAGCTTTTGCACAGCAAAGGAAACCATAAACAAGATGACAAGACAACCCTCAGAATGGGAGAGAATATTTGCAAACAAAGCAACTGACAAAAGATTAATCTCCAAGATACACAAGCAGCTCATGCAGCTCAATACAATAAAACAAACAACCCAATAGAAAAATGGGCAGAAGACCAAAATAGACATTTATCCAAAAAAGATATACAGATTGCCAACAAACACATGAAAGGATGCTCAACATCACTAATCATTAGAGAAATGCAAATCAAAACTACAATGAGGTATCACCTCACAGCTGTGAGAATGGCCATCATCAAAAAATCTACAAACCATAAACGCTGGAGAGTGTGTGGAGAAAAGGGGACCCTCTTGCACTGTTGGTGGGAATGTAAGTTGATACAGCCACTGTGGAGAATAGTATGGAGGTTCCTTAAAACACTAAAAATAGCACTACCATACGACCCAGAAATCCCACTACTGAGCATATACCCTGAGAAACCATAATTCAAAAACAGTCATGTACCACAATGCTCATTGCAGCTCTATTTACAATAGCCAGGATATTGAGGCAACCTAAGTGTCCATCGACAGATGAATGTATAAAGAAGTTGTGGAACATATATACAATGGAATTATACTCAGCCATAAAAAAACCGAAATTGAGTTATTTGTAGTGAGGTGGATGGGCCTAGAGTCTGTCATACAGAGTGAAGTAATTCAGAAAGCGAAAAAAAATACCGTATTCTAACACATATATATGGATTTTTTTTTAAATGGTTCTGACGTACCTAGGGGCAGGACAGGAATAAAGGTGCAGATGTAGAGAATGGACTTGAGGACACGGGGAGGGGCAAGTGTAAGCTGGGATGACGTGAGAGAGTGGCATGGACATATATACGCTACCAAATGTAAAATACCTAGCGGGAAGCAGCCACATAGCACAGGGAGATCAGCTCGGTGCTTTTTGACCACCTAGGGGGTGAGATACGGAGGGTGGAATAGAGACATAAGATGGAGGAGATATAGGGATATATATATATATATATATATATATATATATATATATATATATAGCTGATTCACTTTATTATAAGGCAGAAACTAACACACCATTGTAAACAATTAAACTCCTATATAGATGTTAAAATAAAAATAAAAAATAAATACAGCAGGGGAAAAGCAACAAATAACACACAAGGGAAACTTCATATGGTTATCAGCTGATTTTTCAGCAGAAAATCTTCTGTCCAGAATGGTTACCATGATATATTTCAAGTGATGTAAGGGACAAACCTACAACCAAGTATACTCTAACCAGTAAGGCTTTCAAATAGATTCAACAGAGAAATCAAAAGCTTTACAGATAAACAGAAGCTGATAGAATGCAACATCACCAAACCAGCTTTACAACAAATGCTAAAGGAACTTTCTCTCCACATGAATGAGACCAGTAGCATAAAACAATCTTATACATATATAAATTGCTGTATCAAAACCTCATGGTAACAGCAAACCCAAAAACTACAATAGATACACAAAAAAAAGTAAAAGCAACACAAACACAACACAAAGGGTTGTCATCAAACCTCAAGAGAAGAGAACAAAAGAGGAAGGGAGGAAAAAGGACCTATAGAAACAAACCCAAATCATTTAAGAAAATGGCAATACACACATATATATCAATAATAACTTTAAATGTACATGGATTAAATGCTCTAACCAAAAGACATAGACTGGCTGAATGGATAAAAAAGCAACAACCTTATATACGCTATCTACAAGAGAACCACTTCAGACCTAGGGACACATACATCCTAAAAGTGAGGGGATGGAAAGAGATACTCAATGCAAACGGAAGTCAAAAGAAAGCTGGAATAGCAATACTCATATCAGACAAAAAAGACTTTAAAATAAAGAATGCTACAAGAGAAAAAGAAGGACACTACATAATGATCAAGGGATCAATCCCAGTAGAATATATAACAACTGAGGTGGAAAAAGATATTCCATGCAAACGGAAATCAAAAGAAAGCTGGAATAGCAATACTCATATCAGACAAAAAAGACTTTAAAATAAAGACTGTTGCAAGAGAGAAGGAAAGACACTACATAATGATCAAGGAATCATCCAAGTAGAATATCTAACAACTGTAAAAATATATGTGCTCAACATAGGATCACCTGAATGTATAAGGCAAATGCTAAGAACCATAAAAGGGGAAACTGACATTAACGCAATAATAGTAGGGGACGTTAACACCCTAATTACAACAATGGAACGATCATCCAAAAATAAAATTAATAAGGAAACACAAGTCTTAAATGACACTTTACCAGGTAGACTTAAATGATATCTACAGCACATTCCATCCAAAAGTAGCAGAATAGACTTTCTTCTCAAGCACACATGGAACTTTCTCCAGGATAAACCATATCTTGGGTCACAAATCAAGCTTTGGTAAACTTAAGAAAATTGAAATCATATCAAGCATCTTTTCTGACTACAACACTATGAGAGTAGAAATCAATAACAGGAAAAAAATGAAAAAAACACAAACACATGGAGGCTAAACAATATGTTACTAAACAACCAATGGATAACTGAAGAAATCAAAGAGGAAATCAAAAAATACCTAGAGACAAATGAAAATGAAAGCACAAAGACCCAAAACCTATGGGACTTCTTGATGATGGCAATTTTAACTAGTATGAAGTGATATCTCATTTTAGTCTTGATTTGAATTTTTCTAAATATTTGTCATGTTGAGCATCTTTTCATATGCCTCTGGGCCATCTGTATGTCTTTTTTGGAGAATGTCTATTTAGGTGTTCTGCCCACTTTTTGATTGAATTCTTTGTTTTTTGGATATTAAGCTGCATGAGCTGTTTGTATATTTTGGAGATTAATCCCTTGTTGGTCTCATTGTTTGCAAGTATTTTCTCCCATTCTGTGGGTTGTCTTTTCATTTTGTTTATGGTTTCCTTTGCTGTGCAAAAGCTTTTGAGTTTAATTAGGTCCCATTTGTTTATTTTTGTTTTCTATTTCAATTAATCTAGGAGACAGATCATAAAAGATATTGCTGTGATTTATGTCAAAAAGTGTTCTGCCTATGTTTTCCTCAAAGAGTTTTATAGTATCTGGTCTTACATTTAGATCTTTAATCTATTTTGAGTTTATTTTTTGTGTATGGTGTTAAAGAATGTTCTAATTTCTTTCTTTCTTTTTTTTTTTACAAACAGCTGTCCAGTTTTCCCCTCACCATTTGTTGAAGAGAATATCATTTTTCCATTGTACTCTCTTGGCTCCTTTGTCATAGATTAATTTAAAATAAGTGCATGAGTTTTATACAAAGCAATGGACCTAAAAGAAGAAGCAATGTTGTGTTATGTGTGTGTGTGTGTGTGTGTGTATATATATATATATATATATATGTATATATACACATATATATGTGTATATATATAAATATATATATATGATTTTTGTATCCAAAGCAATCTTGAGAAAGAAAAAAGGAGATAGAGGAATCAGGTTCCATGACTTCAGACTATATTACAAAGCTACAGTAATGAAGACAGTATGGTACTGGCACAAAAACAGAAATATTGATCAGTGGAACAGGATAGAAAGCCCAGAGATAAAGCCATGCACCTATGATTACCTAATCTATGACAAAGGAGGCAAGAATATACAATGGAGAAAAGACAGTCTCTTCAATAAGTGGTACTGGGAAAACTGGACACCTACATGTAAAAGAAAGAAATTAGAACACTCCCTAACACCATACGCAAAAATAAATTCAAAATGGATTAAAAACCTAAATGTAAAGAAGAAATCATAAAAATCAGAGCAGAAATAAATGAAGTAGATATGAAGAAAATAATAGAAAAAAATCAAGGGAACTAAAACCTGGTTCTTTAAAAAGATAAACAAAATTGATAAACATTTAGCCTGACTCATAAAGAAAAGAAGGCAAAGGGCTCAAACCAATAAAATTAGAAATGTAAAAGAAGAAGTTACAATGGTCAACACAGAAATACAAAGGATCATAAGAGACGTCTACAAGAGGCTATATGCCAATGAAATGGAGAATCTAGAAGAAATGGACAAATTCTTAGAAAGGTACAATCTCCCAAGACTGAACCAGGAAGAAATAGAAAATATGAATAGACCAATCACAGGTAGTTACATTGAAATTGTGATTTAGAAACTCCCAACAAACAAAAGTCAGGACCAGATGGCTTCACAGGTGAATTATTTCAAACATTTAGAGAAGAGTTAGCACCTATCCTTCTAAAATTATTTCAAAAAATTGCAGAGGAAGGAACACTCCCAAACTCATTCTATGAGGCCATCTCACCCTGATACCAAAAGCAGACAAAGATATCACAAAATCGAAAATTATAGGCCAATATCCCTGATGAACATAGACACAAAAATCTTTAAGAAAATACTAGCAAACTGAATCCAGCAATATATTAAAAGGATCATACACCAAGATCAAGTGGGATTTATTACAAGGATGCAAGGATTTTTCAGTATCCAGAAATCAATCAGTGTGATACACCATATTAACAAATTTAAGAATAAAAACCATATGATCATCTCAATAGATGCAGACAAATTTTTTGACGAAATTCATCACCCATTTATGATAAAAACTCTCCAGAATGTGGGCAGAGAAGAAACATATCACAACATAATAAAGGCCATACATGAAAGATGCACAACTAACATCATACTCAACTGTGAAAAGCTGAAAACATTTCCTCTAAGATCAGGAACAAGACAAGGATTCAATAAAATTGAATAAAAACCATGACCATCAGAGAAGAAAAGGAATAAAAAGAATCCAAATTGGAAAAATAGTAATATTGTCATTGTTTGCAGACGATGTGATACTCTACGTAGAAAATCCTAAAGATGCTACCAGAAAATTACTAGAGCTCATCAACAAATTTGGTAAAGTTGCAGGATACAAAATTAACATACAGAAATCTGTTGCATTTCTATACACTAACAACAAAAGATCAGAAAGAGAAATTAAGGAAACAATCCATTTACTATTGCATGAAAAAGAATAAAATACCTATGAATAAACCTACCTAAGGGGGCAAAAGACCTATATTAAGAAAAATATAAGACACTGATGTAAGAAATCACAAAGAGGATCACACAAATAGTTCAAAAGATATACCATGTTCTTGGATTGGAAGAATCAATCTTATCAAAGTGATTATACTACCCGAGGTAATCTGCAGATTCAACAAAATTCCTATCAAATTACCAATGGCATCTTTTGCAGATATGGAACAAAAAATCTTAAAATTTGTAGAAAACACAAAAACCTGGACTAGCCAAAGCATTCCTGAGAATGCAAAAGAGAGCTGGAGGAATCAGGCTTCCTGACTTCAGATTGTACTACAAAGCTACAGTAATCAAGACAGTATAGTACTGGCACAAAAACAGACATACAGATCAATGGGAAAGGATAGAAGCCCAGAAACAAACCCATGCACCTATGGTAAAATAATCTATGACAAAGGAGGCAAAAATATACCTCCTTGGAGAAAAGACAGTCTCTTCAATAAGTGGTGTTGGGAAAATTGGACAGCTACATGTAAAGGAATGCAATTAGAATATTCTCTAATACCTTACAGAAAATAAACTCAAAATGGATTAAAGACCTAAATGTAAGACCAGATACTCTAACACTCTTAGAGGAAAACATAGACAGAACACACTTTGACATAAATAACAGCAATATCTTTTTTGATCCACTTCCTAGAGTAATGAAAATAAAAACAAAAATAAACAAATGGGTTTTAATTAAACTTAAAAGCTTTTGCGCAGCAAACAAGACCTTAAAAAAAACGAAAAGACAACCCTCTGAATGAGAGAGAATATTTGCACAAGAAGTAACTGACAAGGGATTAATTTCCAAAATATACAAACAGCTCATGAAGCTCAATATCATAAAAACAAACAACCCAATCAACAAATCATCAGAAGATCTAAATAGACTTTTCTCCAAAGAAGACACACAGATGACCCAAAAGCATATGAAAAATGTCAATATCACTAAATATTAGAGAAATGCAAATCAAAACTACAATGAGGTATCACATCACCTCACACCTGTCTGACTGGTCATCATTAAAAGCCGACAAACAATAAATGCTGGAGAGGGTGTGGAGAAAAAGGAATCCTCCTACACTGTTGGTGCATATGTAAATTGGTTCAGTCACTATGGAGAACAGTATGGAGGTCCCTAAAAAAAACAAAAAATACAGCTACCATATGATCCTGCAATCCCACTCTTGGGTATATATTTGGAGAAAACCATACTTCTAAATGATACATTCTCCCCAATATTCATTGCAACACTATTTGCAATAGGAAAGACTTTGAAGCAATCTAAATGTCTATCAACAGAATAATGGACAAAGAAATGTGGTACATATATACAATGGAATACTACTCAGCCATAAAACAAAATGAAATAATGACATTTGCAGCACCATGGATGGATCTAGAGATTATCATACTAAGTGAAGTAACTCAGACAGAGAAAGACAAATATAATATGATATCACTTATTTTTGAAATATAAAAAATGAAATAAATAAATTTATTTACAGAACAGAAACAGATTCACAGACTTAGAAAACAAACTTACAGTTTCCCAAGGGGAAATTTGGGCAGGAGGGATAAATTAGGAGTTTGAGTTTAACATATACACACTACTATATATAAAATAGATTATCAACAAAGACCTACTGTATAGCATGTGAACTCTACTCAATACTCTGCAATAACCTATATGGGAAAAGAATCTGAAAAAGAACATAATATACATATATATGTGTGTATATATACATATATACACACATATATATGTATATATATACACATACATATGTATATATATATATATATGTATACATATATGTATATATATAAATCACTTTGCCATACACCTGAAACTAACACAATATTGTAAATCAACTATACTCCAATATAAAATAAAAATTAAAAAGAAGTGATTTCGTATACAAATGGACAAGTGCCACATCATATCGAAAATAGAGCTCTTATCCAGAATCTGCAAGGATAATTCGATAAGACCAATCCCCCTATTTTTATCAACCACTCTAGGAATTCAAGCCACTATCTTTAGCAACCATTCCAGGAAGTCAAACAACAACCTCTGTTGCAATCAGACCAAAATCGCCAGGACTTACTTGATTAATAACTAACAGCTTTCCTGATATTTATCCTCATTTCCAATCAAAACTCTCCTCTAAACAGTCACATAGAGTGCCCTGCTTCCTCTTAGCCCCACCTACAATGTTCTCATGCCAACAGAATCCAATTAGGGCATAAGTGAAGCTTTCTTTTTTTTTTTTCTTTTTTTACCACTATAGTACTATAGTGCTTTCACATTCTTCTGCCTGCCTTTGTGTCTACGCCAAATGTAAGTTATGGTATCTAACTCCCTTACTATAGCAAGATTTGGATATGAAGCATCTACCTGTTCTCATTTGGGTGGCCCTCATTTATTTCCACAGAAACAACCAATGATTCCTTGGTGAAATTATGAAATTTGCCCAAGCATCATTAAGAATGGTAAATGGAGATTTATCAGCTATTGATAAAAAGTAGTGATTTAGGAATTTTAAAAGTTCTTCTTCTTTAGTATCCTGTTGAGTGGAGACTCCTCAGCGAAACAAGCTATATTAGCTAGTAATGTGATCTAGCAGAAAATATTTTCTGGCAAAATATCAGAAAGAACAGCTTGTTTTAATATTTATTGGAAGTATAGTACATTAAATAGTGTCCTATTAGTCTCTTAGGTGACCAGCAAAAGGTTATAGCATGCCATGATTTGCAAGTTTTGAGAAATTACAAGAGCCCTCTAAAAGGAAGTAGAAGAAAGGATAGCATGTCTCAAAGCTTCTGCCAAAGGTTAGCCTTTGCTAGATTGAAATATGGGGAAAGTTACTCATCTCCTAATGTACATGAAAATCACATTATTTTTTTGCTGGTTGTGAATTCTTTGTTGTGCTACAGGAGGGTATTTTTTCTTTACTTTGTTTGATTGAAACGTCATATTTTCTACTATTCCATGAGAACATATAGCTCTATTTTATATTCCTTCTAAATTCTTCACCATTAAATCTTATTCTAGAATTTCTGCTTTGCCTGAAAGCAAGTTTTTATTAAACACCCTTTATCGAGAAAGTCTATAGATGGGAAAGTACCTCTATATTAGTATAGTCAAAATAATTACTTCATTCAGAATACTGGAACTCGGTTTCTAAATTAAAACTACCTCTTTAAAATTGTATGACCCTGTTTGAAGACAAACTTGGACAGACTCCCATATTCACACTATTATTTTGGGGAAAAAAGGGTGGGATCTTTTTAAACAACACACCTTAATAACCACAATGTCTTAAATAAAATCATTTTTAATGATTGCACCTAATGTTAAGACACATGTAATTGGATATTTTTCAGTAAACTTCCCTCAATTAATTTTTATTTACCTATTTTTAAGAAAAGGTAGAAGAGTCCCTTAAGAAGCTCTCCACTTTGAACCTGACTTTGATATATAATTGAAGGTGTTAGAAGAAAATGCATATTTGTTTTACAGGATGTTTATAGCCATCAGACCTAGACAGGAAATTAAGCAGTAAACTCACCGACAGGAAAAACAAACAGGAGCTTTTTCCTGTAATTTCTATTGTCGTGGCTCTGTAACCACTGTTTGAACATAGTATACACCTGTTTGCAGTCTTCAGTGACAATTTCCGTGTCCAAACCTCAGAAGACAAAATGTAAAACTGACATCTGGTCATCTCTTGAGTCAATGTATAAATGATGAGTAATATTGGCTCAGAGAATTGGAAACAAATAAGAATTTACTCAAGTGAATCCAAGCTGTGTTCCCACTTACCACAGCAGTTTTCTTACCCCTGCAATGAGAAAAACCCAAGCAGAGATGATCAGGAGTATACTTTGAAGTGGAATCCCATTTGTAAATCATTTCCCTAAAGTTTTAGTCCAATGTTTCCCAAAGCACTTATTTACTTTGATGTAGAGAGAAAAAAAAAAAAAAGAAATCAAGAAGTTTGGAGGTTTATTATTACTACAAATTCAGGAAAATAATGCTTATACACATTTTTCTACTTTAATTTTATCTGTGATCTTATGATTTTTTCTTGCTGCTTACTCATACTTTCTTATTAAGTCTACATATTCCTTAATAAAATATAATAATAAGTAACATATATTGACTGCTTTAACACTTTACATACTTTATTCAATTTCTCTAATCTAGGAGAAAAATAAATGGAAAGAAATGTTAATTAGTAGATTGAAGCAAAGCAGGAAGACTTGCAAACACTTGGTTTTGCAATTTGGCAATGTTTTTGAGTTTTCTGTCATTACATAATGAATTATGCAGAAAGCCGAATAGCATAGTGTTTTAAGAGCTCAAACTGGTAGAAGCTCATCTGGATTTAAAATCTGACTATAACATTTACCAAATGAGTCAACTCGGGTTACTTGTTATCCTTATCTTTCTTTCTTTTTTATTTGTAAAATGGGGTGATGAAAATAATAGAAATATAGGGTTTTTGCAAAAATTAAATGAGTTGTCTGATTCCACTTAGAACTTTCCCTAACACATAGTGCTTACTTAATTAAAATTAGCCCTTATAATGTTTTGGTTTTGTTTAATTTCTGTATGATCCAATTAGGTGTGCATGATCCCCTAGCTACATAACACTCTGCAAGCTTCAGTAAAGCTGCATTGCAGATGGATACTGCTAATTATGTGACACTCTAGATACCAGCAAGAAGGATCATGGATAAATCAGCAAAACTCCAATTCTGCTATTAAAAACATTCTGTCCTGATAATGTGTCTTCATTGTCTTTGTATTCAAAGGACAGTACTTCAGTAAAATCTTGGTTATTGAAATTCTATGATAATTCTAAAACCCTGGAAAACATTTGATTCATTCTTTGCATCTGATTTCTAGTAATAAAGTTCATTTTTCTACAATGTCAAAAATATATTTTTAATAAAGTGAGGATTACATATACTGTCAGAGAAACATTTGACAATGTTTCTAGCTAAAAGTTGTACTCATTGTATGATTAACTCTTCATTTTCAAGTTGCTCTCAATTTCTCTTGGAACTTCTCTATTTTTGTCCTAGAAGTCGTAGATTTAAAAGATAACACACACTTTCTATTAATGGTAGTAAAACATTAAGTAGATCATGATATTATTTCTACCAACCAACAGTATAAGACTTGGAAATAATAGAAATAGTAAATTCAGAAGAAAGAAAGGAAAATGTAAAAGGGCAGTCATAAATTTACTAAATTTTATTCCTTGGCAATAAGTGAGAGTTATAGACAAATCCACATATAACTACTCTAAATGATGCCCTTCACTGTCTTCACTCTGATCTTTCATCAAGTTCCTAGAACCACACTCTTTTAAACCCTGGTCACTGGCTAGTGTTATGCTTGACATACAGAAATACTCATTGTTGTACACCACCCATAACTTCCATTTTATATTTGAAAATTATCTCATCAAATCCCCACTCTGAAGTACATGAAAATATGTTAAACATTATTAGCCATTGAGGAAACACAAAACTTTAATGAGACACCACTCTATACCTATTGGAATGTCAAAAACAAAATTGATAAAACCATAAACTGTTGAGGATGCTGAACAACAAGAAAACTCATTCATCACTAGTAGGAATACCAAATGGTACAGCCGTGCAGGAGAAAATTTGGCAGTTTCTTATTTAATTAAGTGTATACTTGCCATGTGACCCAGTAACCCCATCCTTTCTATATACTCTACTAAAATGAAAACTTATGTTCACGCAAAAACCCACATATGAATCCCTACAGCAGCTCTTTCATGGTTGCCAAAATCTGTAAACAGCCCAAATGTCATTCAGTGGGTTAATGGGTAAACTGGTACATCCATACAATAAAATACTATACAGCAATATGAAGTAATGAACAACAGATACATGAAACAATGTGGATGAATCTCGAAGGCCATATGCTGAGTGAAAGAAGCCAGTCCCAAAAGGTTGCATACTGTATGATTCTATTAAATGACATTCTCAAAACAACAAATTATGGTGATGGAGAGCAGATTAGTGGTTACCAGGGATTAGTAATAGAGAGGATGGTGTCATTATAAAGGGATAGGATGAGGTAGTTTTTGGGGTGATGGAACTGTCTATACTGATTATGGTGGTGGTATACAAATCTATGTATTTGTTAAAATTCATAGGACTGTACACCATCAGAAAAAAAAACTTACTGTATGATAATTAAAAAAATAAAGTAATAATAAATAGTATCCCACTATGTAGTGACTTTCATTCTCATTGTACCAGGAAAAAATTCTTCTAGAACCTTTTGTTTCTCATAACTAAATCTATATTTAGCTATGGATAATTATTTGGTACATTTTTTGACCTCTCAAATTTCATCTTAATTTAAAAAATAAGTCCCTCACACAAAACGAATACATTCATAAAGACAATATTTAAGTGAGATAGTGCTTCTCCCATAGAAGAAACCAACTGACCTTGAAGACTTCACAAATAACTCATGCTAGAGTAGGTTGAAGCCCAAAAAGTCTTCGCACTTTCTGCTTGCTCTTTGATAATCCCTTCCCTTGATTGTCATTGCTTGGCCAATTTCTAAAGATACTCATCACTCGATGAAGCCTTTCCTATATCCTAGGCTACCATGCCACCTGGAACTATAAAATGAATAGTTTTCCAGTGGTCCCATTTCTTCCAGTGAAAAAAGTGTGGGTCATAACTTGAACTGTTTACTCATCTTCCTTAAGACATACAAGGACTGATCCTATCATGCCACATATCCTTTTTATCTCAGTCACAATCAGAACCACAGACTTTCTGTACTGCTCCCAAACTATCCCCATACTGCTCTCTCTGTGTATCCCCTAAATAGACTCAAACTCACATCCTTCTGGGCTTTTATATTATGCCCTCTGAAACACTTTTTGATCAACATCTCCCTTATTAACCCACAATCTCGTCTTTAAATGTTCTTCTCCCTTTTCTGATCTAGTTGAGTCTTGTTACTTGAAGAAACTCCTCTCTCCCTCAGCAGACTTCTCAAGTGGGGGCTTTTTTTCCTTTCTCTCTCCACTTTGCTTAGGGCCTGAAGGTAGGGTCAATTTACCCCTTGTTATATAATTCTGAGCAGCTGATTTTTGCTGAAGAAAAATCACTATGATGCTGACAAGTTTCTCTTCACATTCATTAATAAAATTATCAAATGGGTTTATTCTTAGTCTGCAAGATGATGACTCCTCATTTTCTCTTTTCTACTCAAACTTTAGTTTATGATTTCACCTCATTATTCATCGGGAAAATTGAAGTAATCAGATGTGCACTGCTATATCTCACCATTGTATCCACCAATGTACTATATTTCTTTACAATTACAGTTGATCCATAAACAACATGAGTTTGAACTGAGTGGGTCCACTTATACACATAGTTTTACAATGAATACATACTATAGTATTACATACTCCATGGTTGATTGAATCTTTGGATACAGAACTCTGGATATGTAGGTCCGACTTTCAAGTTATACACAGATTTTTGACTGTATGAGAGTCGGCATATCTAACCCCTGCATTGTTCAAGTGTCAACTCTACTAAACCTTCCCTCTTGTTAAAATGAAATATATAGTCTTGCTCCTATCTAAGGGCACTCCATTTCCTTATCCTTAGGCTAGAATGACCATACAAACTTGTTTTACTAGGAAAAAATTACACTTCCTCTGTCTAATTATTAGTAGCTCATTTTGTCTTCATATTTCATTTATAAGGACCCTGTGATTATGTTGGACTCATTCAGACACTCTAGAATAATCTCCCCATCTCAAGATCCTTAACTTAATTACATCTGCAAAGACCCTTTGCCATTTAAGGAACTACATGCACAGGTTTGGGGGGTTAAGATGTGGACATCTTTGAGGGGATATTATTTTGTTTAGCCCCATCCTTAAGAGTTTTTCAAGGTTCAGTGCATAAAAAAGGCAGGAGGATTATACGGTTGTCTCAAAGGAGATTTACATAGATGTGTCGGGAAGAACTATTTTAGAAAGGACACACCTTCCCCTAAATCTAGAATGATAGAATGATAGATATGGAGATAGGTATATTCTGAAGAGAAGAACTCTTGCTGAATAATTCTGAGCTTTATAAAGTTTTGATATCATATATTGTGAGTGAGTTTATTTTTGTATATATGGTGTGTGTAACTAAAGAAGCGTTCTTCTTAGTGGAGAACTAATTGATTAGGGGATGAGAAATGGTTTGGGAAAGCTAACAAATTAAGTCAATGGAGAAAACATAGTTGGGATTATAAGTTAGAACATGAAATTTAGTGGTACAAATCTGCTCAGTATAAGGTTTTCTGTAGCAGAGTTATGCATCATTGAGTAAAAATAGATAGTGATAGTTTATCAGGAATGGAGTTTGATGAAGAGGCTTAGTGTCTACAGCAGAAGAAGATGGAGGGAGGTTGTTACGGAGTTGTAGGAGAGTAGAGAAAGCATTATTTAAGTATCTGATCATGTAACAAATGAGAAGAGAGTGGGATCATACCCTGAAGGTATCATTCAGTGCTTAATGTTGATATTACAGATATAAATTGCACCATTAGGGAATATAACCTTAGTGTATAGATACCAGATTGAGATATGGGAACATGAAACTAGGAATTCACAACACATATTTACAGAATAATGATGCATTTTTAAAATTGCCTTTAAAATATTTAACTGTTCCAGAATTTATATTGGAAAAATATTCAAATACAAATTTATTTTGACTGATTTTCCACCTGGTCATCATAGTATTTGAACTAGATATATGTGTATATAACCTTAAAGGATAAGGAGAGTTTAACATAATTCTGTGTTAAGTAGGCCACAAACTCCTCTCCTTCTATAAGTGTTTACATATACTTTTAAAACTTTTTGGTAAACTGAAAATTCTATGTAACTATAAAAGATCAGATTACACAATTAAAAATGATGGCTTAACATTGTACAATAATACATTGATCTACCTGTGTGAATGAAATTGTTATACTCTTAAAAACCTTAGAGATGTAAAAATGGATTTAGTCTTTTGAATGAATATTCTCCTAAAGTGGAACCTAAATTTTCACAATAAGGAAATTATCATTTGTACATAATGAATGATGATTGAAGACATCAGCTTACACACAATGAATATGTAAAGTGTATAGATTGGCTAATTAAAAAAAAACTCTATACTTAGGCTATGTTGAAATGATATAAAATGCACTTAATTTAGGTAGTCTATTATTGGAGAAAAGGTTTGTCAAATATATTATTAGTTGGTAATATAAAGTCGAACAAGAACTAGATGGACATAAATATTTTACTTTTTTTAATTGATTGCATTGATTTTGTGAAGATATTCCTTAGAGTATCAGTTAGAATCATGTTTGTTTCTAAACAACTATTGTCATTCTTAATGAGTAAAGCAATCATTCATTCATTCATTTACTCAACAAAGACCTTGGGGTCAGACCAACCTGCATTCTAGTCTCAGTTTTTCCAGTTATTGGAGCCGTGACACTTAGGCACACAATGAAAGCTCTTTGAACCTCAGTTTTTCTGTAAGGCATCAAGAGCAAAGAGAAGAAAAATGTTTCCCTCACAAGACTGAAGTAAGAATTTGATGAATCCTAAGTTCAGAGAATGCAGAATACGTATCATCAGGAATCTCAGGAGTCCAATCACAACTCTAACAAACATGTAGCACCATGTGAATGTGGCAGGTTTTCCCACCAATCTGAGACTCAATTTTTTCAACTGTAAAATGAAGATAATAATGGCCCCCATTTTAGCATTTTCACAAGATTAAATGAAATTACACATTACTTTTTTTTAAGTCTAAAGTTTATACAAATTTGGTGATGTGCACAGTTACCAGGACATGTTGTCATGATTATGAATGGCTATGAGTTATGAAATATGTAAGTGATGATATTTTTTAAAATATTTTAAACAATTGGTTGAATTTTCTTACTTGATATTTCCTCACTTATATCAATCCAGTGGAAATTGTAAATTAACAAAACAACTCTAACTCAGCTTTGACTTTATGAGGGACTTTAAATTGCTCTGTATTTGAGAAAAAAATTTTACAAAATTATTAATTATTAACACGAGGGTGGGGTGGGTAAAGACTTCCCTGAATAATAAAATAATTTTTGTCTGTCAAGTGTTTACAGTAAGTGGAGGTGTATGCTGTGCAAGGTTTCATTCTATATGAAATAAGGCATTAAAAAAGAAATTGATCATCCTAAGTTTATTGGCTGGGCCACTGGATAGCTTTGACAATTTGTGATCAAAACTTATTAACACTAAAACCAATGATACATACATTGTGGAACAACTTTCCTGAGATGAGTAGGGAGCTATTTAAATGCAGAGCTCATTACTTGTATTTCTGATCTATTTGAGCACTGAAAGGAAATATGTATGATGTGTCCGTTACTATGTCCCTTTGCTACATAGCTCATGAGCTATCCACCCACTTACTGAAAGAATACAGTTAACGCAGAAGGAGGTGTTTCATTTTAGATGCAAAGGAAGCATGTCATGTTTGAAAGATATCTTCTTTTAATGTACATATGAAGGAATATAATTCCCAAGAGAAAATAGGTCAGATTTAAAAGAAGGAAGAGCAAGGATTTTACCAGAAAAAATATCTACAGTGTATCTTGGTTATTGGTAACCTCACTAACTGCATATTTTATGAGAAATCTGTGGACTGAATAGATTACAATTTTAGTGTCTAGTCATAAGAACCAGTTTAGAGTCTTTCCTTTTAGAAGCACGATGATTGATGTCTTCAATCATCATTCATTATGTACAAATGATAATTTTTAATAGTGTGTATTTGTGATCCATTCCAATTCTTTGGGTGTTATCAATAGAGAAAAATACAAGATTGTTTCAGCAATTGTTGTTTATATGCCATAACAAAATTTTAATAGATTTGCAATACAAAGATGCTTTATGTAAGCCTTGTATGTGAGGAGTAAATTTTGTTTTGCTGTTTAATGAAAACATTCAATTTGGAAAAACAAAATCCAAGAGCCCAGCTCTCAAGAGTTAATAAATGAATTTAATAAAACTCACTGAAATGCAATAAAAATTACTGTAACTAAAACATAAGCTGGTTAAATGACTTATCTTTGACTACAAGCTCTACTGGGAATAAATAGATTGCAATTTTAAGTTGTGCATTATTTTGTTTCATGCACTTATATATAAGAATTGCCTCTACAACTGGCATGTGGCCATTACCAAGAAGATAAAAAGATAATTTGGGTCCCCAAAATTCTATTAAGAATAGTAATCATATTGAGATTGAGATTATTTTTCCATGTAATGTACATAAGCTTAAATCATGATTAAGCTATATTCTGACCACCTATATTCATTTATTTACCCACAATACCACATTCTAATCATCAAATGAAATCATGTATTTATTTATGAATTACCATGAGTGATAAACGTTCCCAGTTATGATAGCTGCTGTACAAAAATAACTCAAATTTTAAACTGATAAAAATGCAAATCAAAATGATTAGCAAGAGAGAAGATTAAGACAATGTTTTGCTCCATGACATGAGTCAAAGGTCATTTTGTTAATCTGGTAATTTCCAAGTTGAATTACACTGGGATCATTAACAATACGTTAAGTTGTGCAAATGTGTTCTGTAGGACCTCAGTATGATCAAAGCTACTTCCAAATTCTTATGCAACTCCTACCTAAGTATCTCATATTGTTCTATACATAAGACAATTCCATTCTAGAGAAATTAAGTAACTGTGGTAACTCATCGTTAAATAAAATTCCATGAAGCTACACATTATTATTAAAATTACTTATCAAGCTTTTGGCTTCTGGGATGGAATATAGAGGTTCAGGGAAGATATGGCTCCGTCCTTTACATTAAAAACTAGTCAGAATAGCTTCAAATTCAAGCTTTTTGAAAAACACATTAACTATTTGCGGTTGCAGAGTAAACAATTGGGATTACATCTAATAAAATATACTATCTGCTGGAAAAGTGAAGAGGCGAACATATGTGCCCCTTGCGTAGATACAGTAGGGCACTTGTAAGAAGACTTCAGATAGAATAGCTGGTGTAGTATCATGTATGATGCCCTCCCCCCCAAGATATCTCTACCTGCTAGCCATCGGAATATATGAATGTTACACTATTTAGGAAAAGGGTCTTTGCAAATCTGATTAAATTAAGGACCAAGAGATGAGATCAACTTAGATTTTAAGGGTAGGTCATAAAATCAATGACAAGAATCATAAGAGACACCCAGAGAGACACAACAGAAAAATATGAGAAAGCCATGTGAAGATGGAAATAGAAATTGGAGTTACACAGCCACAAGCTAAGGAGTGTCTGGAGCCATCAAAAGCTGGAAGAGGCAATGAAGGATTCTTCTCTAAAGACTTTGGAGGGACATACCCTGCCAATACCTTGATTTCAGACTTAAGTCTTCCATAAATTTGGGAGAAAATATCTGCTATTTTAAGCCACCCAGTTTGTGGTAATTTATTACAGTAGACCTAGGAAACTAACAGAGATTTTGATACTGGGAAGAGAGTTGCTGCTGTAACAAATACCTAAAAACATTGAAGTGTCTTGGGAATTGGATAATGGGTAGATCTGGAAGAGTTTTCAGAAGTATGGTAGAAGAAGAATATATTGCCTTAAGGAAACTGTTGGTAAAAATACAGATATTAAAAGCACTGCTGGTGAGGGCTCATAAGAAAGCAAGGAGCCTAGTAGAGAAAGTCATATCACAAAATCTAACAGAAATATGAACATTAAAGGTATTTCTGATGAGAGCTGGGAAGGACGTAAGATGTTACTGGAAAGTGCAGGAAGGCAATTCTTGTTATAAAGTAGTAGAAAACTTATCTGAACTGTGTTCTGCTATTGAGTGGAAGATAGAACTTGTAAACAATAATTATGAATATTCAGCTGAAGAGATTTCCAAGCTTAGAGTTGAAGGTGCAGCCTAGTTTCTTCTTGATGCTTCTAGTAAAATGTGGGAGAAAGAGATAAATTGAGGAAAGAACTGTTAAGCTACAAGGAACCAAAAATTAATGAAATGGAAGACTTTTAGCCTATCCAGATTGAAAAAGATGGCAAAATTAGGAAACTCGCTGTTGTAAAATCATGTTTAGGAGAGAAGGCCAAGGGTGTTACAAGAAACCTTTTGCTGAATAGATTAAGTGTGTTAAACATGGATCCAATCAACCATCTTGGTAGAAGTCGGGAATAGATATGGACTTATCCTGGAAAGTTCTCTGAAAGACCTTCTCATCTTATGGCAAGGAACACCATGTCATACCTGGGAGAACTATGAATGCTTGTGAGAATACTATATTAGCAGAAACACTACCAACTTGAACTAAAAGGAACAGAGACAGGGCAAAATGCATTCTTAATCTCTATAACAATGGCATTTATGTGAAATGTCAATACAGACAAATCCATGGAACAGAAAGTAGATTAGTGATACTCTGGGGCTATGAAGGAGGGAGAGAGGATGGAGAGTGGTTGCTAATGGGTATGGATTTCTTTTGTAGTGATGAAAATATTCTAAAATTGATTGTGCACAGCTCTGCAAATATGCTAAAAAACACTTAATTTTACAGTTTATATGAGTGAATGGCTATATGCTATGTGAGTTAAATCTTAAGAGAGCTGCCAAAACTTTTCAAAATTAAACTAAAAATCGCAGGTGAACAGTTTTTAGGTTAATAACAAAGATGATTTTTAAGCTCCTCATTTAACAAATGTGTATAAAAATAGTGTTTTTGTAAAAATTAATTGAAATAAAATGTACAAGTTGATTAAAAGGGAACCTAGTACAAAGTAAGAGTTTAATACATATACACTACTATAGGGTCTATATTTTGCAAGTAAACCCACTAAATTCCCACTGATAAATTTTCACTGTGTAAGACTTCTTGGGAGATGGGAACTTTAACTTACTCTCACAGAGCCTGAGACACACAAATCAAAACTATTATCAATTATGATGAGGAAAACTAATATGTTGCTAAGATTACTACTGAAGATTTAACCTAACCAAATATAATATAATATAATATAATATAATATAATATAATATAATATAATATAATATAATATAATATAATATAATATAATATAATATAATATAATATAATATAATATAATATAATATAATATATAATATAAATATTCAGTATAGTTTTCACTATGTTCATGAAACACATGTATTTAGTTCAAGGTAATGCACAAATATCACTCCATTTAAGACACTAAACAGTTTAAGCCTGCTCATGTACATAATCATTCTGAGAAAGAAGTGTCAGGAGAATATATAATAAAGTATAAAAGCCTTTGTTCCTTTGTATCCAACCTAAAACACTTCTGAAACGCTTATTTGGCAATTCAATCTTATTATTGTGTATCCTCATGACTTATTAGCAAAAGTCTGCTTCTCTGCCTCGTAACCAACATTTCTTTCTGGTTTCTGACAGAGGATTCTAGTCTTCTGTAAAGATTAAGGAAGTAGGCTAAGGAAGGGAGCCACCTGGGATATTTCACCATAGAAAAATGAACACACTGAAATAATCAAACAATCTTTGTTATCTTTTCCTTTCCTTTCCTTTACTAATCAGTCTTCTTATATGCAAACCCTTTTGTTTGACTTGAAACTGTGTGATCTAAAACTTGTTCCTATTAGAGATTTTGGGACTTCATAATCAGAACAAGTACTTGTTTTCTCACACATTAAAAATGCATAGGTGATAGATATAATGAGAAAAACATAACAAGTTTTAAAATTTGTTGAAGGGCAGTGTATTCTGGCAGCTATCCTCAAGGCTCTCACAACTTTTGTTGCCATTCAATACTGGTAACTGAACTGTGAAATGACCAACGTATGTAAGTGTAGGTTATCTCACTAGCAGAAGTTCAAAAAGGTCAAAAACTCATATCCATACCTTTAATCTATTTAATTACTCACTGCCAAAGCATGCCTGTATTTCTGTACACACTATAAACTTCAATTTACTCTTTTAGAAATTTCTTTCAATCAAATATCACCTATATAAAAATGTTTAGAAGGGGAGAGAGGCCAAGTGTTCTTTCTTGTTCTAAGTCCTACAACTCTTGGGATTATAAAATTCAGATGCATTCACTTCCTATAGCAACCATCACTAATTTACTGAACACCATGTCTTAGATTTTATGGTAGGTGCTTGTTGATGTAAAGATAAATATATGATGTCTGACTTGAAGGAATTCATTATCTGATGGAAGAAGAAAAAAGTATTTATGTCTATCTATTTGTGTTATTAAAATTGCATGCTATAAACACAATAACAGAGGTATATTCATGGTTCCCTGGGCATAAGAAGGCCAAAGATCAAAGACAGCTCTTCAGAGGAAGTGATGTCTGAGCTGAGTCTGGAAAGATACTAGAAGTTAGGTAAAATAAGTAAGTAGTATTTAGACAAGGGGGGAAAGTACTGTTGTACCCTGGAATTTATTCTTGTACCGCTCTCTGTTCTGTCCACACTCACTCCCTTGGAGATCTCATTGAGTTCCATGGCTTTAAATGTAATAAGTGGAAATATTATTTCCTGCTACTTAGCCCAGAAACTTTGAAACGATCCTTGGCTCCTATCTTGTCCTCCCATTCCTCATCCAATCTGTCTGAAAATCCTCTTAGCTATTATTAAAAAATAGTTTTAGAATCCAAACACTTTGCAGAGCCTTCACAACTAACATTATCACAAAAATCAATGTTTTATCTCTTACTTTTATTAATGCAATAACCTATTAACTAGTTTCCTATCAGCTGTTAATTCCCCAAAAAGACTACAGAAAAGGCTATTTATCAAACACAATATGTTTATTAGATTTATCACAATAAGAGAACACCACATTGACAGTTTTGAGATTGTGTCTCAGAATAGGGAAGTCTGAGAGGATGCTAATTCAGTTTTAGAGCCTAGGCTTAGTGGTATTAAGGTAGTGCTTCCTAGGTGGAGAATTGGTTGGTATTGGTCAAAGTTTATGACTTATAAGCATTTTATTGGTGGGGTCAGCAAAGAGAGGAACTTGCAGTGAGTATTACTGAGTATGCTGTTACATAAGCTGCTTTCTTAGACCACAGATTGATCTCCAAGTAGTAAGTATTTCCTGGAGAAAGTAGCTAACACATTTTGCCCAATTTTGTATCATTTAACACGAAAAAGAAATATAAACTTACTCTCAGAATTTTTAAGTGCAAGGATAAGAGAATACGTTAATATCAGTTTTCATCCCTTATTTCTACCCTTGTCCCACTTCAGTCATTTCTCATTAGAGAAACAGGAGAAATTTTTTTAAATCAAGTGACTTACATCAAGTCACTTCTGTATTCAAAACTATTGATTAAAGGGGGAAGGATCTAACATATATACATATATATATATATATATATATATATATATATATATATATATATATAACATCTTTATTGGAGTATAATTGCTTTACAATGGTGTGTTTTCTGCTGTATAACAAACTGAATCAGCTACACATAAACATATATCCCCATATCTGATCCCTCTTGCATCTCCTTCCCACCATCCCTAATCCACCCCTCTAGGTGGACCCAAAGAATAGAGCTGATCTCCCTGTGCTATGTGGCTGCTTCCCACTAGCTATCTATTTTACATTGCATAGTGTATATACGTACATGCCACTCTCCCATTTCGTCCCAGCTTCCCCTTCCCCTTCCCTGAGTCCTCAAGTCCATTCTCTATGTCTGCATCTTTATTCCTGTCCTTCCCCTAGGTTCTTCATGACCTTTTATTTATTTATTTATTTATTTTAGATTCCATATGTATGTGTTAGCATACGGTATTCGTTTTTCTCTTTCAGACTTACTTCACTCTGTATGACAGTCTCTAGGTCCATCCACCTCACTACAAATAACTTAATTTCGTTTCTTTTTATGGCTGAGTAATATTCCATTGTATATATGTGTCATATCTTTTTTATCCATTCAGCTCTCGATGGACACTTAGGTTGCTTCCATGTACTGGCTATTGTAAATAGAGCTACACTGAATATTGTGGTACATGACTCTATTTGAATTATGGTTTTCTAAGGGTATATGCCAGGTAGTGGGATTGCTTGGTCATATGGTAGTTCTATTTTTAGATTTTAAGGCAGCTCCATACTGTTCTCCATAGTGGCTGTATCAATTTACCTTCCCAAAAGCAGTGCAAGAGGGTTCCCTTTTCTCCACACGATCTCCAGCATTTATTGTTTGTAGATTTTTTGATGATGGCCATTCTGACTGGTGTGAGGTGATACCTCATTGTAGTTTTGATTTGCATTTCTCTATTGATTAGTGATGTTGAGCATCCTTTCATGTGTTTGTTGGCAATCGGGATATCTTCTTTGGAGAAGTGTCTATTTAGGTCTTCTGCTGATTTTTGGATTGGGATGTTTTTTGATATTGAGCTGCATGTGCTGCTTGTATATGTTGGAGATTAAACCTTTCTCAGTTGCTTCGTTTGCAAATATTTCCTCCTATTCTGAGGGGTTGCCTTTTCGTCTTGTTTATGATTTCCTTTGCAAAAGCTTTTAAGTTTCATTAGGTCCCATTTGTTTATTGTTTCTTAATTTCCATTTCTCCAGGAGGTGGGTCAGAAAGGATCTTGCTGTGACGTATGTCACAGAGTGTTCTGCCTATGTTTTCCTCTAAGAGTTTTATAGTGTCTGGGCTTACTTTTAGGTCTTTAACCCATTTTGAGTTTATTATTGTGTATGATGTTAGGCAGTGTTCTAATTTCATTCTTTTACATGTAGCTGTCCAGTTTTCCCAGCACCACTTATTGAAGAGGCTGTCTTTCCTCCATTTTATATTCTTGCCTCCTTTATCAAAGATAAGGTGACCATATGTGTCTGGATTTATCTCTGTGCTTTTTCTCCTGTTCCAGTGATCTATATTCCTGTTATTGTGCCAGTACCATACTGTCTTGATTACTGCAGTTTGTAGTATAATCTGAAGTCTGTGAGCCTGACTCCTCCAGTTCCGTTTTTCTTTCTCAATATTGCTTTGGCTATTAGGAGTCTCATGTTTTTCCATACAAATTATGAAACTTTTTGTTCTAATTGTGTGAAAAATGACATTGGTAGTTTGATAGGGATTGCATTGAATCTGTAGATAGCTTTGTGTAGTATAGTCATTTTTACAATGTTGACTCTTCCAATCCAAGAACATGATATATCTCTCCATCTGTTTGTATCATCTTTAATTTCTTTCATCAGTGTCTTATAGTTTTCTGTGTACAGGTCTTTTGTCTCCTTAGGTAGGTTTATTCTTGATATTTTTTTCTTTTTGTTGCAATGGTAAAAGGAAGTGTTTCCTTAATTTCTCTTTCAGATTTTTCACTATTAGTGTATAGGAATGCAAGAGATTTCTGCGCATTAATTTTATATCCTGCTACTTTACCAAATTCATTGAATAGCTCTAGTAGTATTCTGGTAGCATCTTTGGGATTCTCTATGTATAGTATCATGTCATCTGCAGAGAGTTACAGTTTTACTTCTTCTTTTCCGAGTTGGATTCCTTTTATTTCTTTTTCTTCTCTGATTGCTGTGGCTAAAACTTGCAAAGATATGTTGAATAACAGTGGTGAGAGTGGGCAACCTTGTCTTGTTCTTGATCTTAGTAGAAAAGTTTTCAGTGTTTCACACTTGAGAATGATGTTAGCTGTGGGTTTGTCACATATGACCTTTATTATGTTGAGGTAAGTTCCCTCTATGCCTCCTTTCTGGAGGGTTTTTATCATAAATGAGTGTTGAATTTTGCCAAAGCTTTTTCTGCATCTATTGAGAGGATCATATGGTTTTTCTCCTTCAATTTGTTAATATGGTTTATCACATTGATTGATTTGTGTGTATTGAAGAATCCTTGCATTCCTGAGATAAACCTCTCTTGATCCTGGTGTATGATCCTTTTAATGTGTTGTTGGATTCTGTTTGCTAGTACTTTGTTGAGGATTTTTGCATCGATGTTCGTCAGTGATATTAGTCTGTAGTATTCTCTTTTTCAGACATCTTTGTCTGGTTTTGGTTTCAAGGTGATGGTGGCCTCATAGAATGAGTTTGGGAGTGTTCTTGCATCTGCTGTATTTTGGAAGAGTTTGAGAAAGATAGGTGTTAGCTCTTCTCTAAATGTTTGACAGAATTCACCTGTGAAGCTATCTAGTCCTGGGCTTTTGTTTGTTGGAAGGTTTTTAATCACAGTTTCAATTTCAGTGCTTGTGATTGGTCTGTTTATATTTTCTATTTCCTCCTGGTTCAATCTCGGGAGGTTGTGTTTTTCTAAGAATTTGTCCATTTCTTCCAGGTTGTCCATTTTATTGGCATATAGTTGCTTGCAGTAATCTCTCATGATCCTTTGTTTTTCTACAGTGTCATTTGTTACTTCTCCTTTTTCATTTCTAATTATATCGATTTGAGTCTTCTCCCTTTTTTTCTTGATGAGTCTGTGTAAAGGTTGATCAATTTTCTTTATATTCTCAAACAACCAGCTTTTAGTTTTATTGATCTTAGCTATTGTTTCCTTCATTTTTTAAAATTAATTTCTGATCTGATCTTTATGACTTCTTTCCTTTGCTAACTTTGGGGTCTTTTGTTCTTCTTTCTCTAATTGCTTTAGGTGTAAGGTTAGGTTGTTTATTTGAGATGTTTCTTGTTTCTTGAGGTAGGATTGTATTGCTATTATCTTCCCTCTTAGAACTGCCTTTATTGCATCCCATAGGTTTTGGGTCAACGTGTTTTCATTGTCATTTTTTTCTAGTTTTTTTTTTAATTTCCTCTTTGATTTCTTCAGTGATCTCTTGGTTATTTAGTAGTGTATTGTTTAGCCTCCATGTGTTTGTATTTTTTACAGATTTTTTCCTGTAATTGATATCTAGTCTCATAGCATTGTGATTGGAAAAGATACCTGATACAATTTCAATATTCTTAAATTTACCAAGGCTTAATTTGTGACCCAAATTATGATCTATCCTGGAGAATGTTCCGTGAGCACTTGAGAAGAAAGTGTATTCTGCTGTTTTTGGATGGAATGTCCTATAAATATCAAGTAAGTCCATCTTTTTTAATGTATCATTTAAAGCTTGTGTTTCCTTATTTATTTTCATTTTGGATGATCTGTCCATTGGTGAAAGGGGATGTTAAAGTCCCGTAGTATTATTGTGTTACTGTCGATTTCCCTTTTTATGGCTGTTAGCATTTGCCTTATGTATTGAGGTTCTCCTATGTTGGGTGCATAAATATTTACAATTGTTATATCTTCTTTTTGGATTGATCCCTTGATCGTTATGTAGTGTCCTTCTTTTGTCTTCTTATAGTCTTTATTTTAAAGCCTATTTTTTCTGATATGTGAATTGCTACTCCAGCTTTCTTTTGCTTTCCATTTGCATGGAATATCTTTTTCTATCCCCCCACTTTCAGTCTGTATGTGTCCTTCGGTCTGAAGTTGGTCTCTTGTAGACAGCATATATACAGGTCTTGTTTTTGTATCCATTCAGCCAGTGTATGTTTTTGGTTGGAGCATTTAATCCATTTACATTTAAGGTAGTTTTCAATATGTGTGTTCCTATTACCATTTTCTTAATTGTTTTGGGTTTGTTACTGTAAGTCTTTTCTTTCTTTAGTGTTTCCTGCCTAGAGAAGTTGCTTTAGCATTAGTTGTAAAGCCAGTTTGCTGGTGCTGAATTCTGTTAGCTTTTGCTTGTCTGTAAAGGTTTTAATTTCTCTGTCGAATGAGACTTAGATTCTTGCTTGGTAGAGTAATCTTGGTTGTAGGTTTTTCACCTTCAGCACTTTAACTATACCTGCCACTC
Source organism: Balaenoptera musculus (assembly GCF_009873245.2). Taxonomy (NCBI): domain Eukaryota; kingdom Metazoa; phylum Chordata; class Mammalia; order Artiodactyla; family Balaenopteridae; genus Balaenoptera; species Balaenoptera musculus. Next base: position 26,301 of record NW_023503202.1, read on the forward strand.
CCTTCTGGCTTGCAGAGTTTCTGCCGAAAGTTCAGCTCTTAACCTTATGGGGAGTCCCTTGTATATTATTTGTTGCTTTTCCCTAGCTGCTTTTAATATTTTTTCTTTGTATTTAATTTTTGAAAGTTTCATTAATATGTGGCTTGGCATGTTTCTCCTTGGATTTATCTTGTATGGGACTCTCTGTGCTTCCTGGACTTGATTGACTATCCTTTCCCATGTTAGGGAAGTTTTCAACTATAATCCCTTCAAATACTTTATCAGTTCCTTTCTTTTTCTCTTCTTCTTCTGGGACCCCTATAATTCGAATGTTGGTGTGTTTAATGTTTTCCCAGTTGTCTCTGAGACTGTCCTCAATTCTTCCAATTCTTTTTTCTTTATTCTGCTCTGTGGTAGTTTTTTCCAATACTTTATCTTCCTGGTCACTTATCTGTTCTTTGCCTCAGTTATTCTGTTATTGATTCCTTCTAGAGAATTTTAAATTTCATTTATTTTGTTGTTCATCATTGTTTGTTTGCTCTTTAGTTCTTCTAAGTCTTTGTTAAAGGTTTCTTTTATTTTCTCCTTTCTATTTCCAAGATTTGGGATCATCTTTACTATCATAACTCTGAATTCTTTTTCAGGCAGACTGCTTATTTCCTCTTCATTTGTTTGGTCTGGTTGGTTTTTACCTTACTCCTTCATCTGCTCTGTATTTCTCTGTCTTCTCATTTTGTTTAACTTACTGTGTTTGGGGTCTCCTTTTGGCAGGCTGCAGGTTCGTAGTTTACATTGTTTCTGGTGTCTGCCCCCAGTGGGTAAGTTTTGTTCAGTTTGGTTGTGTAGGCTTCCTGGTGGAGGCAACTGGCTCCTGTGTTCTGGTGGTTGAGGCTGGATGCTGTCTTTCTGGTGGGCAGCACCGTGTCCAGTGGTGCGATTTTGGGTGTCTGTGAAATTATTATGATATTAGGCAGCTTCTCTGCTAATGGGTAGGGTTGTGTTCCTGTCTTGCTAGTTGTTTGGCATAGGGTGTTCAGCACTGTAGATTGCTGGTCATTGAGTGGAGCTGGGTCTTCACGTTGAAATGGAGATCTCTGAGAGAGCTTTCTTGGATTGATATTATGTGGTGCCGGGAGTTCTCTGGTGAACCAATGTCCTGCCCTCAGCTCTCCCATCTCAGAAGCTCAGTCCTGACACCTGCTGGAGCACCAAGACCTTGGCAGCCACACGGCTCAGAAGAAAAGTGAGAAAAAGTAAGAAAGAAAGAAAGATAAAGTAAAATAAAGTTATTAAAATAAAACATTTTAAAAAATATTCTAAATACTAAACTAAGAAAAACATAAAACCAGAAACAAATTAGTTGCAGAAAGCAAACTCCATGTCTACAGTTTCTCCCAAAGTCCAGCACCTCAATTTTGGGATGATTCGTTGTCTATTCAAGTATTCCTCAGATGCAGGGTACGTCAAGTTGATTGTGGAGATTTAATCTGCTGCACCTGAGGTTGCATGGAAAGATTTCCCTTTCTCTTTCTTTGTTCGCACAGCTCCTGGCGTTCAGCTTTGGATTTGGCCCCGCTTCTGCATGTAGGTCACCTGAGGGTGTCTGTTCCCCACACAGACAGGATGGGGTTAAAGTAGCAGCTGATTAGGGCACTCTGGCTCACTCAGGCAGGGAGGAGGGAGGGGTTCGGAATGCAGGGTGAGCCTGCAGTGGCAGAGGCCAGTGTGACTTTGCACCTGCCTGAGGCACGATGTGTGTTCTCCCAGGGAAGTTGTCCCTGGATCACGGGACCCTGGCAGTGGCTGGCTGCACAGCCTCCCAGGAAGGGAGCTATGGATAGTGAACTGTGCTTGCACACAGGCTTCTTGATGGCTGCAGCAGCTTTAGCATTTCATGCCCCTCTCTGGTGTCCGTGCTGATAGCCACAGCTTGCGCCCATCTCTGGAACTCACTTAGGCAGTTCTCTGGATCCCCTCTCCTCACACACCCCCAAACAATGGTCTCTTGCCTCTTAGGCAGGTCCAGACTTTTTCCTGGACTCCCTTCCAGCTAGCTGTTGCGCCCTAGCCCCCTTCAGGCTGTGTTCAAGAAGCCAAGCCCAGTCCTCTCTCTGGGATGTGAACTCCAAAGCCAGAGTCTCAGCTCCCTATTCCCACCCACCCCAGTGGGTGAGTAGACAAGCCCCTCAGGCTGGTGAGTGCTGATCAGCAGCGATCCTCTGTGCGGGAATCTCTCTGTTTTGCCCTCTGCACCCCTGTTGCTGTGCTCTCCTCTGTGTCTCCGAAGCTTCCCCCACACCCACCCAAGATCGCTGCCAGTGAAGTGGCTTCCTAGTGTGTGGAAACTTTTCCTCCTTCACAGCTCCCTCCCAGAGGTGCAGGTCCAATCCTTATTCTTTTGTCTCTGTTTTTTCTTTTTTCTTTTGCCCTACCCAGGTACATGGGGAGTTTCTTTCCTTTTGGGAAGTCTGAGGTCTTCTGTCAGTATTCAGTAGGTGTTCTGTAGGTGCTGTTCTTCATGTAGATGTATTTTTGATGTATTTGTGGTGATCTCCATGTCTTACTCCTCTGCAGTCTTGAAGCTATCTGTCTTCTCTTTACTTTTAATGCCTGTAGGGTGCTGTGTATGGAGGTCTGGCATCGACCACATCAGATTAGCGTTCTCAGTGTAAAATCATTGCTCCCAACATTTGAGCTTAATGAACTGCATGCAGAAGCGCTGCATGGACACCTCAAGTCTGGATCTAATATATATTGAGCATAGTCTATATGCCAGGCAATGTGTTGGATTTTTATCTTTTCTATTTAATTCACATGGCAACTCATGTTGTAGGTGATACTATTATCCAACTTTTATACATGAATAAACTAAGGTCCCAAAAGGTCACAAGAAAACAAAATTGTAGGTAGGAGAACTGCAATTTAAATGCACCTTTCTTAAACTACATATTTTATTTCGTTATTTTGTATTTTCATTATTCTTTGATGAACAAGACATAATCTCATCTTTCAATTGCCTTAGCAGAATATATTGACTAATTCCTTTTATTGGAAAGCCACATTCATTATTTATTAAATTCTTATTTAATTTTTCTTTTAGAGCAATCACACTTCGAATTTTGAGATTGACCAATGCCAATTGAAAAATAAATTGGGATACTGTTTTACAAAGAAGGAGCAAATGAAAGGTATGTTGGTAACAGTATCTGCCACATTCCACCATTTTGATACTCAATATTTAAACTCATTACTTTTACTATACATATACTTCTCCAATTGGTATATATGTATATGCCAGTGTATATATATAAACTCTCACCCACTTGCCTAACCCAAGGTTGGAGTGGATTAATGCATTCAGCTCAATATTCGGGATTTCTGTGTAATATAAAGGTCCTTCCCAAAGATCCAGGTATTGATATTTTTGACCTGCTGTACTGTAGCCAAAAGACAAATTATCTTCTCCTAATAATCTAGTACATACAATTGTCAATATGTTACAGTTTAACTACTAACGAAGCTCTCATTCTGGAAAGTGGAGGAAGGGAAACACAGCGTAATCACTGGTCCATGGCACATATTTTACTGGACAAGAATAATGATGAATACCTTCTTGAAGAGTGGAGTCTTTTCCTATATTTTCTAAAAGATTCTTTCTTCTATTGTCTTCCATAGCCACTGGTTATGCCCTCTTGGAAGATTTTTCTTATCCTTTTCCTCCATAGCTACACCAGAATTTGATAATGAGAAATATGATAAGATCTTAGAGATGTCAGTGTGAAATCAAATTATAGGAGACCTTAGGAAAGAGTAACCAGGGAAGTTAGCTTTATTAGGAGAAATAATATGGGGTTGAGGTATTGTAACCCCTGAATTTGAGGTGGTTGCACAAAGTTACACAGATTAATAGCTCCCAACATTATCTGACTCTACTGGCTACTTTAAATGCCTTCCATGCTATATTTACTATTATATCTCTATGAAATAAAGCCATGGCACACATTCTATGACATTTCAGATTTTTCTGATATATGTGTGTCAAGTGAAAATGTTCTAGCGTTTGCTCTAAACTCATAGTATGAACAAATAAATATACTTTATTTATAGTTTTCACAACACTGAATAAAGTGCAGTGACACCTCAGTTTACATACTCTTGGATGATATGAAGCTCAAGATCACAATTTTTTTTAAGTATATCATCATTTTTTATTCCTATTATGTATAATGTCCAATGAAATCATAGATATATTTATATGTCCTGTAATGAACAATATATCATCAACATCCTTACTTAGATTATTTTAAACTACACACATTATTTTACATTGTTATTCAATTTCATCTTATTAATATTCTTCCCAGATTTCATGCAGCATACATTTAATATATCTTCACTAATAGTGAAATATTAAGTAAAGTGGGAAAACAGTCAAGTAGAAAAAAATCCTAAGGTTCCAAGATGGTGATTTTAATGCCTATGTTTATTTTCTATTCATGTTTTCCTAAGTAGTCTTAACTAATTAAAATATATAAAAATTACGTAGGACATCCAGAAAATATGTAATATTTTGATATCAAGGGTCCAGAAATATAAAAATATTTCTGTACAATATAAAGGCATCTAATTAATTATTTGAAACCCAGTGACCTTCTTTCACATTTCCATCTCATATAATGCCAAACCAAGGCAGAAAATTATATCTTACATGAAATGGGTTACATTTAAATTGAGAACATTTATTCTGAGACTTCCAAGAAGAAAGAAATCAAAATCCCACCATAGTACAAGCTATTACATTTAAGGTTAGAAAGTAATTTAAGATGTAGAGTGAGAATCCAGAGCTTGAATAATGTTCACATTTGTAGTATTCTACATAAAGCTTAACCATATACAATGTGAATCATCTTCCTGTCCTTTTAGACAAATGCAGAGTTACATCAGGTATCCATAACCAGATAGTACTCTAGCATTGTCAGTCGAGACCATAATTACTATAAGGGAATTTTGGTCAAACTAAAGGAGCCCTTGGAATTTAGTTTAAGACAAATTATTTTACACAACCCCACTATTTACTGAATAATGTCCTGATGTTGGTGGTGAAATGGAAGAATGTATCTCAAATAAATCTTATTCTCTTTTTATCTCCAATTATAAATGATTTCCTAGTAACAACATCCTGTTCCTTTCCTTACCTTACCCTTTTATGGCATTTGATATAGTTGATACTCCTTTTTGAAATTCGTTCCATCCTTGGATTCAGGGGCGTCATTCTTTCATTCTCTTCTACATCTATGAACATTCCTGTTTTTCTTTCTTCATGTACTCCATTTTCTCTACCTCCACATTCAATATTGGTAATCTTTTAAGGTATGTTTTGATATACAATGTGTTCTTCTCATTCTATACACATTCTCTTAATAGTCCTATGGGCCACCATTGCTTCAAATGCTGGTAATCCCCAAATCTCTATCTCCAGCTGTGATCTCTTTTCTAACCCATAATCCACCTCCTTCCTAGATAGTTCAAGCTGAGTATTCTATAGAGACTTCAGATTTAACAAATACTAGGTTGAATTAGTCATCTTTCAACCACATATGTTCTTCCTCTTATATTCAGTATATTGGTAAATGTTACATTTATCCATGTAGTAACCCAAATTGGAAATTGGGCTTCTCCATTTCTCTTGCCTCCAATATTTAACTAAGCATCTAATTCTCTACAGGTTAGTCCTATGACATTTTATAAATCTTTCACTTCTTTATGTCTTCTTTGTTAACTTCAGTTCATCATTATCTCATGCTTAAAATATTGCTAAGTTCTCCTAACTGATCTCCCAGTGTCCAGTCTTGCTCTCCTCCAATCTTTTCCCTACACTGATATTTGAGTGATTTTTCTAAAGCCAAAATATGATAATTTAAATATCTTACATAAAACTAAGTAGGTTGCTATTGCTCACACCCATTGTTCTCAACTTAATGTACATAAGAATGTCTTAGAGAGTGTTGTTTAAAATTCAGATTGCGTGGTCTTCAACCTCCAAAAGCCTAATTCATTAGGAGTGGAAGTTCATCCATGTTGTTGCAAATGGCAAAATTTCATTCTTTTTATGGCTGAGATGTATTCCGTTGTATAAATATGTATATGTATGTGTATATACATATATTATATATATATATATATATATATATATATATATATATATATATATATATATATATATATATAATGTCTTCTTTATCCATTCATCCATTAATGGACACTATATTTCTTCTATAGCTTGGTAATTGTAAATGATGCTGCTATGAACATTGGGGTGCACATATCTTTTTGAATTAGTGTTTTTTGTTTTGTGTTTTTGTTTTTGTTTTTTCTGATATGTACCAAGGAGTGTAATTGCTGTATGATATAGTAGTTCTACCTTTAGTTATTTTGAGAAAACTTCCAGCTGTTTTCCACAGTAGCTGCACCAGTTTACATTCCCAAAAACAGTGAGTGAGAATCCCTTTTATCCACAACCTCCCCAATGTTTGTATTTGTGTTTTTTTTTTTTGATGATACTCATTCTGACAGGGATGAGATGGTATCTCATTGTGGTTTTCATTTACATTTCCCTGATAATTAGTGATGTTGAGCATCTTTTCATATGACTGTTGGCCATCTGCATATCCTCTTTGGAAAAATGTCTATTCAGGTCTTCTGCCCATTTTGTAATCAGTTTTTTTTTTTTTTTTAATGTTGAGTTGTGTGAACATTTTATATATTTTGGATACAGACACGTTATTGGTCATATAATTTGCAAACATTTTCTCCTATTTAGTAGGATGTCTTTTTTTGTTTATGGTTTCCTTAGCTGTGCAAAAGCTTTTAAGTTTAATTAGGTCCCATTTGTTTATTTCTGCTTTTATTTCCTTTGCTTTAGGAGACAGATCCAAAAAAAAATTGCTACGATTTATGTCAGATAGCGTTCTGCCCATGGTTTCCTCTAAGAGTTTTATAGTATCCAGTCTTACATTTGAGTCCTTAATCCATTTTGAGTTTATTTTTGTACATAGTGTTGAAGAATGTTTTAATTTCATTCTTTTACATGTAGCTGTTCACTTTTCCCAGCACCAGATATTGAAAAGACTGCCTTTTCTCCATTGTATATCCTTGCCTCCTTTGTCCTAGATTAATTGACCATAACTAAGTGAGTTTATTTCTGGGCTCTCTCTTCTGTTCCACTGGTCTATGTGTCTGTTTTTGTGTCAGTACTATACTGTTTTGATTACTGTAACTTTTTAGTGTAGTCTGAAGTCAGAGAATGTGATTTCTCCAGCTCTGTTCTTCTTTCTCAAGATTGTTTTGGTTATTCGGGATGTTTTGTGTCTCTTACAAATATTAAAATTATCTGTTCTAGTTCTGTGAAAAATGCCATTTCTATTTTGATAGGGATTGCATTGAATCTATAGATTGTCTTGGGTAGTATGTTCATTTCAACTATATTAATTCTTCCAATACAAGAACATAGTATATCTTTCCATCTGTTTGTATCAACTTCAATTTCTTTCATCAGTGTCTTATAGTTTTCTGAGTACAGGTCTTTTACCTCCTTATATAGGTTTATTTCTAGGTATTTTATTCTTTTTGATGCAATGGTAAATGGGATTGTTTTCTTAATTTCTCTTTCTGATCTTTCATTGTTAGTGTATAGAAATGCAACAGATTTCTGCATATTAATTTTGTATATTGCAACTTTACTGAATTCACTGATGAGCTCTAGTAGTCTTCTGGAGCTGTCTTTAGGATTCTCTATGTATAGTACCATGTCATGTGCAAACAGTGAAAGTTTTAATTCTTCCTTTTCAATTTGGATTCTCTTTATTTCTTTTTCTTGTCTGATTTCTGTGGCTAGGACTTCCAATACTATGTTGAATAAAAGTGGTGTGAGTGAGCATCCTTGTCTAGCTCCTGATCTTAGAGGAAATGCTATCAGCTTTTCACCACTGAGTATGATGTAAGTTGTAGGTTTGTCATATATGACCTTTATTATGTTGAGGTATGTTGCTTCTATGCTCACTTTCTGGAGAATTTTTATCACCCAGGGCAACAAATTTTTATCATAAATGAACGTTGAGTTTTGTCAAAAGCTTTTTCTGCATCTATTGAAATGATCATATGGTTTTTATTCTTCACTTTGCTAATGTGGTGTTTCACATTGATTTATTTATAATATTTAAAAGTCCTTGCATCTGTGGGATAAATCTCACTTGATCATGGTGTATGATCCTTTTAATGTACTGTTGGATTTGGTTTGCTAGTATATTGTTGAGAATTTTTGTATCTATGTTCATCAGTGATATAGGCCTGTAATTTTCTTTTTTTTATGGTAGAAGGAGCTCCCAAGAATGGCTGTTGCTAATGTTATGTCACCCCTAGGGGTTGAGCCATGGCCACCACCTGCCTCTCTGGGAGACTCCTCAAGACCAGCAGGTAGGTCTGTCCCAGGCTCCTATAAAATTACTGCTTCTGCCTTGGGTCCCAGTGCACATGAGATTTTGTGTGCTCCCTTTAAGAGTGAAGTCTCTATTTCCACTAATCCTTTGGAACTCATAAGAATAAGCCCTACTGACCTTAAAAGCCAAATGCTTTCTGGTACATAACCCCCAGGCTGGGTAGCCTGACATGGGGTTCAGAACTCTCACTCCTGTGGGAGAACCTCTACAATATAATTATTCTACAGTTTCTTGATTGCCCACCCAGGGGTATGGAACTTGATTAAATAGCAAGTCTGTACCTCCTACTTGTCTCATTGTGGTTCCTTCTTTATGTCTTTAGCTGTAGAAGACCTTTTCTGGCATGCTCCAGTCTTTTTTATTGATGATTGTTCTGCAAATAGTTGTGATTTTGGTGTGCTTGTGAAAGGAGGTGAGCTCATGGTCTTTCTACTCTGACATCTTGGTCAATTCCCTTAGACGTTCTGTAGGTGAAGAGTTCAGATTAGCTTGACTGGTTTCTCTCCTGTAGGTACTAAGCCAGAACCAAAGTGTCAGCTGGCTTGGACTATAATTGGGAGGATCTGGGAAGAATCTGCTTCCAAGTTCATTCAGGTTGTTGGCTGAGTAAAGTTCTTTGGAGTGGAAGGACTGAGGTTGGGTTTCCTGGTTGGCTGACAGCTGGCTACTGCCCTTAGCTCCTAGAGGCCTCACTCAGGGTCCCTATGTCTCATAGCCAGCAACAGAACATCAAACCTTTGTCACATTTACAATCTCTCTGACTTTCCTCCTAACACATTTCTCTTCTGCTTCTTCTTTCTATTCTTCTATCTTGATTAAGTAACCTCCTATACGTTTTTTAAAAAAATAGTTTAATAGGTTAGTTATGTGACACTTTTTTTCTGCTTATTTATTTCATATCACTTTTACACTCCATTTCTTATCTATCCATTTATACTTATGAACTTCTTGTTAGTAGGAACTAATAAACACCTAGATTGTGACCTGACACATAATTATCTTATTAAAGATCTTTTATTAGAAAAATAATTTTTAACTTGCATTACCCCTTCTCTTACATATGGAATAATTTTCAACATATGAATTCTGAACCTTCTCATAGTAAGTTCCTCTCTACCTTAATTTTGCTCAGCCACAGGTACTAGACAACTTTTACTTGTCTGCTAATCTCACCAAAATAAAACCTTGACCAAAACTAGCCATATATTAAGTAGTCAATCCCTACTATTGAGTGTGATAATTTATTATTATTGCACTACCCTAAGTTTGCTGCCTAGTGTGATTTTTGTTCATGCATGCCCAACAAACTATATTCTTCCCCTACAAACTTTCCCTAGATGTGTCCATTCCTACTCTGTTTTTGTGTATGGTATTCAGTATTCTCTGCTGGAGGTGGAGATGTGCCCTAGATCTGAAGGCCTTTATCTATTTACCAGTTCTTCACCATAATCTTCTCTCTGGATGTTGCATCCTCAAATCATTGTGCTAGAGCTGTTGGAAAAAAACATGCTTTAATTTAGATTGTATCTCCTAAAACTCTAAGGACACCATCCACCTCACAATTACATACTCAGATTACCATAATTCCTCGGTACTGTGATTTTCCTTACTATCCATAATAGTGAAGGCTAGCCTCCCCATAACAAGATCTGTCCCACATGACCAACCTCAGCTCTATTTGTTCTTTGTTTATTTTTCCTTACTGCTGCTTCTCTGTGGCTTCAGCATGGCTTAAGGCGACATGTCAGGATAATATTCTAGATTCTCATGTTATAAGTCAAATAAACTGAGACTACATTAGGATTGTATATGAGCCTTAATTCCACTTTCTACAGTGTGTGGGAAATATTTTTGTCAGCTAAAATTATGATATTCTTAATTATTATGTTCTTGCACTACCTGTATGATTTGATGTTTATCTTTACTTATTTGAAGGTAAAATACTTTTCTACTACTCACCAACTCACCTTTACTTCCAACATTACAAAATCTTGAAATGAACAATTCAAAAACTAACAAAATTTTATCACTAAAGCTTTATTTTTAATATTTGATTATGGAATAATTTCTTCAACAATTAAGTAAAAACAAAGTACTCTCTATAACTCATTTTTACTACCTACCCTAATTATTATTCTTAAAATCTTTGATATAAATATAAAATTAGAACATATTTTAAACCATCCACATTTCTGATGTATCTGTTTCACTTAGTACCTGATAATGAATTATGAGAAAATATGTGCTATGATAATCATAAGGGCTGATATCCATCTGGTATTCAATGATAAATTGTACTATCAATTATCCCCTTACTGGTTTAGGTGTTTTTGGATTGGTCAGTGTCCACACATTACTGATTATTGAATATTTGAACATCATAATGCTCTCTGTTTTCTAAAACATTTTTGGAAATAATCAACTGTCTCCACAGTTTTTACACATGTTAATAAGTATAAGTAAAGCTAGTGATCAAATATTAGCATATTTGAATTATTTTTTGTTGTTTATATAAGTGTATATCTATATTTATACATCCTTATCTATCTATCTGGAGAAAGAGAGAAATAAACAGAGAGTGAGTAAGCACTATTTGGCAAGATTTTAATTATTTATAATAAACTTCCACTTGTCTAGGAATTTATAGTAACCCTAATTATTTGATAATAAACAGCAGCATCAGTGATATAAAAGAGCTCTGTGTGTCTCAAAATTCTAGAGATGGACCAAATTTTCCTGATGTAAGCTATCTATAATTTTGAAAATAAGAAATAGGGACATTTTGGTTTTGTTTTCCAAATTGAATATTTAAACTGGAAACTTCAATCTCTTCCACCTCTTTGGAAATACACAACCACACCTATACACACCTAAACATATGCATAGTGATTCTTGTTGATTAACTGTCTAATCCTCAAATTTAGACATCAATTATTTACGTGTTGATTAAAATTATTTCTTGTTATAGCATTAAATTCACTAAGATTTTCTGTAAAAT
>NW_023503203.1:0-37334 GCF_009873245.2 Balaenoptera musculus
CAAGAGGTGGACAGCTTCTCACTGCTGCGGTGTCTCATACCAGGAAACACCAGAATCCTCAGGACAAGCATCAGACACAAAAGACTCATGGTCCGGATTAGCTGTCATCTTCTACCTAACAGGGAATGGATCCCTGTCAACCGCCACCCAACAGGGATTATCCCCAGAAGTTCACTTCCTAAAATTAAAACCAGAATCCCGCACTGAGACGAGAAATTAGTGATGCACAAATGAGAGGGAGAGAGAGAGACAAAATCCGTGTCCAGTAACCACACAGTATGAAAAAGCCAAAATGCTCCATTCCTGCACATGAGATAGAACAGAACAGAGCAAACACGAGCCAATAGCTCTAAGGGTCCAGGTCTGAAGCAGGAACTTGCGGGGGGCAGGATTCTGTTGGCTCCCACGAGGTGTCTTAGATGGGCTAATTTTTATCGTCGCAGCCAGAAAACAAACAAAAAACGGTCAAGGAATAACATAGAAACACTTATTCCCATGCGAATTCCCCATTTTATAGGAGGAAGGACAGGCATTAGATTGTTTGCATCAAATTAAAAGTATAACCAAAATGTATAAATAAAAGAGAAAAGGGGAGAAGGAAAAAACCTCTGGGATCAGCGAGATTCTTCTCTTTGGATAAGTTGCTTGGCAGGACGTTGTCAAAGAGGTCACTCTGGGCAGTCTTCTCTGGACCCTGTTGACTAGGTCTGCAGAGAAAACCATTACAGTTATTGGGAGACTTTAAAAATATTGAATGTTGAGCTTTCGAACGTATGCAATAGAATATCTCTGTGTACTGCCCACAGTGTCCCCCTGTTGTCCTTCCCCTTAGTTATGTCGGGAGGGCACTGCTCCCTTTATTAGTTAGACTACCACAGAGAGATGTACAGAAAGATTGCTGTGTTGGCAAGTAAATGAAGAAAGGGACATTGAAAGACTGGAAAATAAAATGGAATATGATTCAGTGCCACTTCTGTGGAGGGCAAACTTGAAGGATTTACCAACATTAGAAGCACAGAAACACTAGAGGTAGCACTTGCACTTGCAGTTCTCTACGCTCTGGAAACACCTGCACGAGTGGTCAGAGGTGTGTGAACAATAATGATGGTTGCAGCCTATTCGTCATCGTGAAACCATGAAACCAAATACTACACAACCATGGAAGAAATGCCTTTATCAAAAATAATGCAGAGGAGAATTATGATGATGAGTTCACCGATAACATCATTCATAGAACAATTACTAACGTTCGCAGCTGAAAAATTTGAGACACATAAAATAGAACTTTCTTGTCCAAGTCTGTAGACTTGGCAGAATAAAGACTATCCCACCAGACCGTGGCTTCCTCGATCTCTTTCAGGAGGCCGTAAGTTCGGCAACTAGAGGGTCCAATAGAGACGACAGACAATAGAGCTGGGAAGGGGAGTGTGGCCCAAGACTGGCAGCAGTCGTGAGGTGGATAGGACCCCGAATGCAGTTCGGTAAACTCTGTGGGAGCAGATGTACAGGTGATAATCAGCATGGAACACCTGCAATGGTAATCAGCACGGAAAACGCTGAATGGGTTCTAAAACCTCTACCCACCGTCCCTGGGTGGGCTCGAACCACCAACCTTTCGATTAACAGCCGAACGCGCTAACCCATTGCGCCACAGAGACAGCAGCACGCCCCTCTCCTGGCCTCTCGATGGAGTAGACACTGACTAATTCCTAGGATGTGCCGCCTTTCTCGCAGGAAAACGGTACCAGTTCCAAAGCTTCGGAAAAACGGAAAGTTTAGAGCAGCCGATCCCACTGGACCTGACACTGGGTCGAGGTCAGGAAAAGACAACACTAAGCACTATTATCATAGGGCAGCCACCCATGCAGACAATTCTGACAAGCACTTGAGAATACACCCCCTCCCTTGGACGCATTTCCCATCTGGTCCTCTCATCCTCCCACTCACCACAGGGAAGGATGCGTCACCTTTGTGTCCTGTCAGAACCCTTTACGCTCCGTGCAGGGCACAGAGATCCAGGCAACAGCCAAGGGGCAGCTGCACTTCCCAGAAGGGCCTTTCCCGAGGTAGGCGGTTCCAGCGCTCAGGCTGACCCAAGACCCCACTGCCCGCCAAGGCAACCGGGAAGGAGACCGGAGGGCAGCCGGTCCGGGGGGATTCCTACTAGCACAGAACGTGCCTGGCCTGCACTTCGGGGGGAGCTGAATAAAACTCCTCTTGAAGCTTCTCTACAGCCGGAAGAGAACGGATTTCAGGTTCCTGAAAGGGCAAGGGGGCCTCCTCGCGAGGACAGAGGCTTCCCCTGGTCTTGGAGGACAAGTCCCGCAGAAGCTGCCTTTGAGAGACACGCCAAACGAAAGGAGCAATCTTGAGTGGAGAGGTCTGCAAGGAACTCTCAAGTGGTGTCGCCATTCTTATGTACGGAGAGAGAGTGAGAAACCCAACGTGGGAAAATGTTTACTGTGCACTTACCTACAGAATGTACGATGTTACTCCTCTTGCAACTTTCTTGTATGTTTCAAAGGGCTTTGGTTTTGGTTCTTAATGAATGTTTGGAACGCGAGTCTCCGATTCTCTTGGGATGAAAACGCGGTAAATAAGACTTCGGGTTTGTAACATGCAGGGGGAAAAGAGCCGAGGCGAGAGCCGGCCAGCCCAGGCTGTTCATTACATCTCACGTCCTCCAGCCTGCGCGATGTCAAGGACCCTGAGGCCGGCGCTCGCCGGCATTTGGGGACTCAGTGCAGAAGCTCTTCTGCATCTGAACCTTGAAGCAAAACACAGCTCTGGTCGGGGCAGGAAGAGGAAGACTCCTGCCAGTGGAGACGCTGAAGGGGAAAAGAACGAAAAAAATTTTGGCAGAGGTTTCCCTGACCGGGAATCGAACCCGGGCCGCAGCGGTGAAAGCGCCGAATCCTAGCCACTAGACCACCAGGGAACCATCGAGGAGCCCCGACGTAGCGTCTCCAGGTGAAAATTGTAAAAGTCAAGACTAAACTTCAGAGACCCGGAGAGCAGGAACGGAGATTTCCCAGAAGCCCAGGGCTGAATGCAGCTGTGCAAGGCTCCCAGCCCTTGCCCGGCTGCTCATCACCCTTCACCTCTCCAGCCTTGGGCGACGCCTTGGGCCCTGAGACAGGACACAAGGTCCGTCCTGGTCTAGCTTCAGCGCTGTGTGCTGCCGAGCCAAGGTCCTGCTCTCTTTCTGAACCTCGCTTTTCCCTTGAGTCAGGTGCCGACTGGGGTGTCAGCAGGTGATGGGCGGATCCGTCCACTTCCTGATCTCTGCCCTGCTGGGCTCTCCTGAGACGGCACCGGTACGGGCTCCTTCCCCTCCGCGACCGGCTCAATTCGGGGAGCCTGCCATTGTTCATTTCCGTGTCTTTGGCTCGGGTCCCCGGTGCACAGTCGGGTTCGGTCTCTTTTGTGGCGTCACGCAGATCAAACTGTTGCGTCGGTGTGCCGAGGTGGGGGAAAGCCAAGTGTGCTTCACAGGGATGAGCTCCTTGGTTTTCAGAGACATAACTCGTGTGAACATGTGGAAGAGGTTTAGGCGCCTGCTTAGTAGGTGAGGGGATTTCCGGATGTAAAACTGACCCGAAGTCAGCCTTGTCCTTTGCCCACTTGGATTCGCTGGCTGTGGCCTGCGCTCCACGGTGCCTCCGAGCAGAGAAAGGCGGGCGGGTTCCTGGTGCTGAGCAGGCTCTCAGGCAGGCAGTAAGGGAACTCCTGGCCTGTACCTTGGGGATGGAAACTGAGGCTGCGCCCGCCGCCTCACCCCCTGCCTTTCGCCCGTTTTGGTTTTTGGAATGGGAAGGTAAAAACTTCAGAAAGGAAGGACGTTTGTTTCCGCCCGGTTTCGAACCGGGGACCTTTCGCGTGTGAGGCGAACGTGATAACCGCTACACTACGGAAACACGGCGGCTGCTGCCGCTTAGTGGCACATCCCTGGAATCCGGAGGTCCTGCCACCACCATCCTAGGCGCCAACTTTTTAAACTGCAGAATGAACCTTGAAGCCCCGAGAGCTCTCAGGCAAGGAGACTGCGGCTTCCGAGAGGCCCTGCTTTCAGGGTTCCTCGCCTGGCCCGAAGGGAGGACCCCCGAGCCTCCCACAGTCGGCCTTCGGGCTCCCGCACCGACCGCAGAGTCCTCGGATCCACGGCTATGCCCCCGAGTGCAGGGGTCGCCCCCGCTGCTGACTCCTCAGCTCCCAGAAGCCGCGGGAGCCGGGGGTTCGGGCGAGTGCCCTTTGGGCCTAAGGGGAAAAGGTAGAGAATTAGGTTCATTCCAGTGAGCTTCTCTCTCTCTGGAGCGGATCCTGTGGGTCCTAGCTGCGTTTCTCCAAAGCCTTCAAACAGTATTCCTTTCATCCAGACTGGATTGAGTCGTCTTCAGGGTGAATGCTAGCTTGCTACAAACACTCCGTCATACCTGAAGGAGGAAATCTACAACTCCCAGGTAAATTCTATTTTCTTCCTTTGACTTCTTCAAACAACAGCCACCAAAAAGACAGGTCACTGGTACATACTTGCACTTTTCTTATAATACTTAAGGTATGTCTGACTATCTATGAAAAGCTCTTGCTATAGAAACATGTGCAAGAGATTGTCTACCATGAGCTAAACGATCGTCATGCCTGCCCAAGGTCCAAGAATCTGATGAAGCTGGATCCAGGCCCCCACTGCCTTTAGATCACCAGTTCGATCACCATCCAAAGCAACCAATTTCCCAGATGCAGGTCACTAATATGAGGGAGAAGAGGTCAGCTAAACATTTAAACAATCGCAGTTTGTTCTGGGGAATGTTGAAAGTCAGCAGTGGTACAGTTAGAAGGGGAAATAAAAGACTTCATAATAACGATAATACCAGCTTGCTCGAGCTTTACTCAGTGACCAGCACTGTTCCTCAGTGCTTTACTGTGGAATCACTTACTAAGTCCACATAACAACCCTGGAAGATAGTGTAGGACTTTACCACCCCTTGTTGCAGATGAGAACACTGAGGCACTGAAAAGCTGAGCTAACCTTTCCAGGGTCTCACCCCACCCCCACGCCCCCCCCCCCCCCCGTGACAGTGAGAGCCAGCACTTAGACCCAGCAGTTTGCCTCCAGAGCCCCTCCCCTTGGCCACCATGCTCACGGGTAACTGAGAAAACTTCACTGAGATTTGCATCCCTTCCTTGTTCAACCTCCAATATATCAAAAGGAAGAGAAGATTGAAAGGTAGGCCTACAAACCTCCCCAAACTCATTAATGAAATGAAGAAGAAGAGGAGAAAGAGTAAACAGGACCATTGGAGAAGCAACGACGTTAGACGCAGAGAGAATGACGATGCGTTTGTTAAACACATACTAACTGGAAACTGTCTCTTTAAAGACTAGGAAGGACCTATCTTCCAACCATTTAAGGCCTAAACTTTCCCGTTCCCTGGCAGTCTCCACCCAAGAATAGATTTCAAAGCTACCAACATAGTGTATACACATGTGAATATGAAAATCATACTTCAACATTAGTAGTAAAGAGATTATTTTTGAATTTAAAAAAATATTTTTAATACAGCAGGTTCTTAATAGTTATTTTATATATATTAGTGTATATATGTCAATCCCAATCTCCCAACGCATCCCACCACCACCAACCCCTCTGCCGCTTTCCCCCCGTTGGGGTCCATATGTTTGTTCTCTACAGCTGTGTCTCTCTTTCTGCCCTACAAACCGGGTCATCTGAACCATTTTTCTAGGTTCCACATATATGCGTTAATATACGATATTTGTTTTTCTCTTTCTGACTTACTTCAAGTAGTAAAGAGATTTTGAATGAGTTAGCTCACATGGTTACTAATAAAAATGGGAAACAGTTATTAGGATGTTGTCATTAAACAAAGGCAGGATTTATAAAAAGAGCCAGAAAAGAGAAGAGAGGAAACACACACACACACACACACACACACACACACAGACACACACACACAAAGCCTGAGAAAGGGGAGTTTTCCCTTTCCTGGAGGAACAGAGAGCTGAAAGCCATCAAACAGCTTATCAGGAGGGTCTAATCTAGTGAAGTTCCGAGCTAATCAGGTAAACGCTTTTGGCTATGCGTGGATGCTCAAACATTCTTGAGAGTTTAGTGGTGAAATGCATGTGGCGGCTATTCTTTGTGTACTACCTGCCAGTGTCCCCCTTTGGCACCTGTGAGTTAGTTAAGCCTGATTGAACTACTTTCCTCATCAGAATTTCTCAAGTTCATATACCGCCCACATTCCTTTACTCATATTTATTCTTAAAAGAGCAGATTTGGTCATGAACACTTGGTTCTCTCTTTGACACGGTATTAACAGTGGAATGTCAGCTTAAGGTAATGGTTGTGAGCAGCATATGCGTAAGTAGTCAGATAACCGATAGCGAAGGGAAGCCAAAAATCTGAGGACAGCAAAAATATCACAGTAACTACTTTGAACTTACTTTCCCTCCTAGCCCAGGACAAAGCAGAAGAAAAAGTATCAACATCACTTTACCAATAACCAAGTGGCATTAAACTTTAAAACAATGAGGCATAATATGCATAAAGTACAAAGAGTGTACACTTCCCAAACCATTACCAGTGTACACCAACCTGAATAACTTTTGAAGCAACCTAAATAACTAAGGTATGCAAAATTACCAGACCACAGAAGGCTTCCTCATGACTCTTCCCATGCAAGAGCTCAGAGTAATCACACACATACCCCTCCCAACCTCTCTGCCTGTTACTTTCACATAAATTGAATCACAGGGCATGCACTGGGTTTGGGGGGATGGAGGGGCATGGGTCTGACTTCTTTCACTCAACATTATGTCTATGAAATTTAACCCTATTTTTCACGTAGTTCTTTGTCTCTGTGTGTATGCCTTGTAAGAATATAACTCCACATAGTATTGAACTGTTGGACATTTCAGTTGTTTCCAGTTGAGGATATTCTGAAATGGTACGAACATTTTTTTATGACTTTTGGGGGACATACACATTTTTCTAGAGCACCCCATTCCAACAGAATAATGCCAGCGTTGACTCTCAAAATAATACTTTTGGGGGTTTCCCTGGGTGCGCATTGGTTAAGAATCCGCCTGCCAAGGCAGGGGACACGGGGTCGAGCCCTGTTCCGGGAAGATCCCACATGCTGTGGAGCAACTAAGCCCGTGCACCCCAACTACTGAGCCTATGCTCTAGAGCCCGTGAGCCACAACTACTGAGCCCTCATGCCACAACTACTGACGCCTGCCCGCCTCGAGCCCGTGCTCCGCAACAGGAGAAGCCACCACAATGAAGAGCAGCCCCCAATCACTGCAACTAGAGAAAGCCCTCGCCCAGCAACGAAGACCCAACGCAGCCAAAAACAAATACACAAAATCAATTTTAAAAATTTAAAAAAATAAAAATATATAAAAGTTGGGGGGGGGGTTTGTTTTTTGTTTTTTTCCAGCAAAAAGCGTTTATTCAGGAATAGCGGAAGAATGGCAATTCAGGACAAGCAAGCTATAGCAAAAGCCATAGGCAAGTCCCACGAACAAAGGAGAGGAAGGAACCTTATTTTACAGAGAGAGAGGAGGAAGCTGAGGGAGGTTGTTCTGAACCCAAGTCCACTGGAGAAAAGTGAAAGTTCAGGGTGATGACGGTTTCTCCTTGCCAAGTTGCTGATTTCCTGCAGGAGATGCAACGAATATGTTTTTCTGTTGGGGCCTGTAATCGATGATTCTTCCTGTTGATGCTTCTTCTGTTTGGGTTTGTAATTGACGATACTTCCTGTCTTTGAACTTGAGTGGTACCCCATGAGAGCTCCCACTTCTGGTCTCCCGACTTCATCTGAGTGACGTTTCCCTTTATTAGTTTTCACACCTGTCACAAGGAATTTTGAATTTTCTATTTTAATCTATTTTAATGTTTTAGGAGACTTACTACATCAAAATATTATCATTACAACCTGTGGCCCTAGCAACTTTCAAGTGTTCAGTAGCTACATGTGGCTTGCACCTATCATATTGGAGAGCACAGGTCAAAGGTATAGCACAGCTAAAAGTACGATTTCTGGGCCACAGCATATAACTGTGTATGTATGACCCTCAGTGGATGCTGCCAAATTTTCTTCCAACCTGTGGAACTTTTTTATACCCTTTTCAGAAATGAATAAGAATTTCCAGTGCTCTCCATCCTGTCACCATTTGGTTTTGTTTGTCCTTTTTTTTTTTTTTAAAGTAAGCTTTATTGAGGTGTAATTTACATAGGAAAACCTGCCACCATTAGATTATTCTACATTCTTTTCAATGATATCATTTCTTTGCCAAGCTGGATTTTGGTGCTTGCTGTGATAAAAAGCAAGTGCCATGCAAAAAATGAATGTGTAACAAGAAGCAAGGAGGCGCTTTGAGAAGGTTTCAGAAGCCGTGCAGTGCGCAGCATTAAGGTTATGATTCTGACGTGTCAGAGCAGTGAAAACACAAGCCACTCTACTGAACTTTTGTCAAGGGAACACATAAGGATAGCCACAGCACCAGCCACAAACCTACAAACTATAGAAATATATGTGAAGCCAGGAAACAACAGCATTCCCCAACGAAAGCACTGTTGTCGACCGACCTATCATGAATTTAGGGCAAACGGGAAGGACAAAGACAGAGAGAATTTGCAGGCCACCAAAGATGATTCGTTAATTAAATCAATTGACTGTTAGTCAGAGGATTGAAGTTAACTCTAGATCTTGAACTTGTAATTTAAGCTGACGCATGTTGGAACATGGGAATGTTGGAATCATATATTGGTATATATGGAATCATATATTAGATGACGCCTAAAAATATTTACCAAAAATTGTAAGTGGAATAATTGAGTCGTCTGGTTTCTAGAGTTACAAGTATTCATTCCTCTTTAAAGATATTAGTATATTCAATGTACTTGACTAGTATATTTAATATACTTCAACACATAAATTTAAATTTTTAGTCGTTGAAAACTTATTGGATACGTTTGCTTATTTAACCAGTACAACCAGTACAGGAAATTTAGGAAGTCCAACGTAACTCAGATTTTCAAGCCAAAATAAAGCCAAGACTTACATAACAGTATATTATACCACCATTATTTTCTACATCATAACATAATCTGAAAATATATATATAGTCGTTTTTAGACCAAAATGATTAAACCAATCTAATTTTTCTGAGTAACCTCGATAAAAGCACATGACATGACATAAACATTTTAAATGTCATTATATGTAAAATGTATACATTATGTAAATTGCTTAAAAGTATTAAGGGTCATCTTTGTAATCCATTTCATTTCGTTTCTCACTGTTGTTCCGAGTTATCAAGACCATTAATTTAATCTACAGCTAAAGCTGTTATTGTTCCTTGTCACCAATTCCACAACAAAATTTTTCCTTACATAAATACCACATTGAAAGCATAAGTAGTAAAGCATTCTTCCCAGAAATTCTTAATTTTCTTATTTTAAATTTATACGAGTGATTATTACTTTCCTGAAATTAACTGGGGAACTGAGTTTTAATTAATTTAAATTTTTAGAGGCCTACTTTGTCTATTCTCTCCCAAGGAAGAGAAAGTATATTGTTTTGCTTCTGAGAAGATATATTTAAAGGGAAAAAAATTCATCAAACTAGTGGGCATTATTTAAGGTGACAGCAGAGGCAATGATAGGTTTTAACAGCAACTGACAGTGAGGGAAACAAAATGAAATAAGTAAGCCACATTAGGTCCTTGAAGGAAGCTCATTAATGAAACTCGGAGTAATTCTGTGATATGCTTTTGAGTCTCCAGGGTATGTATCTGTGCATGAAGTCATTGCTCCTCATCCATTTTTATTAAGGACCGAACTGGCTTACAGTTCTGGAGGGTTTAAATCTTGATTTGTAGGGTTGTCACAAGTGCTCATGTTGCTGACTTTGTTGCTTGTTTGTAATGCTATGTCTCTCCTCTGCTTTCTGTAGTCTGATTTCAGCCATCCCTGAAGGACATTTGTTTGAATTTTTTCAGTTATTTAGAACCTTGAGTATACCAGTGAAAGAATGCTGCCTATTCCGTGCTAAAACTTCAATATTCTTCCTGTATTAATCCCCCTTATTAATGTTGAGTTCCTTATGAGGGAACCATTGCATATGAAGATCGTCCTTATTGTAGCTACTACACCTTTGCAGTTATTGACAAGGGTTGACTGGGCCCACGTGGTTTTTAGCAAATAGTGGAAAGACAAGAGGTGGACAGCTTCTCACTGCTGCGGTGTCTCATACCAGGAAACACCAGAATCCTCAGGACAAGCATCAGACACAAAAGACTCATGGTCCGGATTAGCTGTCATCTTCTACCTAACAGGGAATGGATCCCTGTCAACCGCCACCCAACAGGGATTATCCCCAGAAGTTCACTTCCTAAAATTAAAACCAGAATCCCGCACCGAGACGAGAAATTAGTGATGCACAAATGAGAGGGAGAGAGAGAGAGAGACAAGATCCGTGTCCAGTAACCACACAGTATGAAAAAGCCAAAATGCTCCATTCCTGCACATGAGATAGAACAGAACAGAGCAAACACGAGCCAATAGCTCTAAGGGTCCAGGTCTGAAGCAGGAACTTGCGGGGGGCAGGATTCTGTTGGCTCCCACGAGGTGTCTTAGATGGGCTAATTTTTATCGTCGCAGCCAGAAAACAAACAAAAAACGGTCAAGGAATAACATAGAAACACTTATTCCCATGCGAATTCCCCATTTTATAGGAGGAAGGACAGGCATTAGATTGTTTGCATCAAATTAAAAGTATAACCAAAATGTATAAATAAAAGAGAAAAGGGGAGAAGGAAAAAACCTCTGGGATCAGCGAGATTCTTCTCTTTGGATAAGTTGCTTGGCAGGACGTTGTCAAAGAGGTCACTCTGGGCAGTCTTCTCTGGACCCTGTTGACTAGGTCTGCAGAGAAAACCATTACAGTTATTGGGAGACTTTAAAAATATTGAATGTTGAGCTTTCGAACGTATGCAATAGAATATCTCTGTGTACTGCCCACAGTGTCCCCCTGTTGTCCTTCCCCTTAGTTATGTCGGGAGGGCACTGCTCCCTTTATTAGTTAGACTACCACAGAGAGATGTACAGAAAGATTGCTGTGTTGGCAAGTAAATGAAGAAAGGGACATTGAAAGACTGGAAAATAAAATGGAATATGATTCAGTGCCACTTCTGTGGAGGGCAAACTTGAAGGATTTACCAACATTAGAAGCACAGAAACACTAAAGGTAGCACTTGCACTTGCAGTTCTCTACGCTCTGGAAACACCTGCACGAGTGGTCAGAGGTGTGTGTACAATAATGATGGTTGCAGCCTATTCGTCATCGTGAAGCCATGAAACCAAATAATACAGAACCATGCAAGAAATGCCTTTGTCAGAAACAATGCAGAGGAGAATTATGATGATGAGCTCACTGATAACATCATTCACAGAACAAGTACTAACGTTCACAGATGAAAACTTTGAGGCACATAAAAAACAACTTTCTTGTTCAAGTCTATAGACTTTGGCAGAATAAAGACTTCATCCCACCATACTGTGGATTCCTCGGTCTCTTTCAGAAGGTCGTGAGTTAGGCGAATATGGAGTCCAGTAGAGACGATAGACAATAGAACTGGGAAGGCGGGGTGGCCCGAGACTGGCAGCAGTCGTGAGGTGGATAGGACCCCGAATGCAGTTCGGTAAAGTTTGTGTGAGCCGATGTACAGGTAATAATCAGCATGGAACACCTGGAATGGTATTCAGCACGGAAAATCCTGAATGGGTTCTGAAAAAACAAAAGTCGAACAGAACTCTCCCACCGTCTCTGGGTGGGCTCGAACCACCAACCTTTCGGTTAACAGCCGAACGCGCTAACCGATTGCGCCACAGAGACAACAGCGCGCGAGTTTTCTGGACTCTCTTTGCAGTAGACACTTACTAATTCCCAGGGTGTGCCGCCTGCCCCGCAGGAGCACCGTGCCAGTTCCAAAGCCTCGGAAAAACGGAACGTTTAGACCGATGAATGATGTTCTTTATCCTGTTTGAAACTGGTGCCTTAGGTGCCTTATCCGAAACCAAAAGGGCAGCAGAATGGCCTGACCCCGCCTTGCCCCTTACCCGCCTCAGATGCCAGCGCCCCCGGAGACACCCGGAGCCCGGGCCGGGACCCTCCGGGCCTGAACCCAATGGGGTCCAAGGATAGCTGAACACCCGGTGGGCATCCATGACGGCTCTTCCGGTTTTCTCGCCGACACCCATTGAATGAGAGTTTGCCCACCCTTCCGAGAGGCCTCCGGGGGCCGGTGTGGTGCTTTGGTTTCCTGTGTCCATCACGCGATTTCCACAACGGCAGCGGTCGCCGTGATGGTCGCCCCTGCGTCCCCACGCCCAGAACAGGGTCTGGCACTCACCAGGACGCTCTTAGCACTTGGATGAATACATTGTCGTCTTTAGCCCTTGGTCCCATGAAGACCCCTGAGAATGGAAATAAGGAAACGTTTTCGAAGTGAACATTCCTTTTCTAAAAGCCTTTATTCTGGTTATTTGATTTCGCAGCATCCCGTGGGGCGGGCAACGGAAAGGCCTACAGGTCCCCGTCTGCGCGGTGCAGCTCCCCGCGCCCAGCTAGCTGAGCAGGCTGCGTTCTGTGGGGTCGATCCTGGGAGCGGGGAACCGGCGGGAAGCGAAAAAAGACGGGGGAAGGCGGGTTTGGGGACGTGGGCATTGAGATCTCCCATGAGGCTGGTGCGGGGATCCCAGAGAGATGAGCCTTGTTTCTGTCAGAGAGTGGGGAAGGAGGGAAAGAGCTGGCGTCGGAGAGAAAGCGGGAGGCAAGAGGAGAGGGAGGGAAGGAGGGAGGAAGGGGAGGGGAGGGGAAGAATAAACGAATTTGTGCTTCCACCCCTCCCTCGCTCCCTCTCTTGCCCTCTCTCTCCTTCTTGCTCTTCTTCCCACCCCTCCAGCTGAGAAATCCTGATACACCCACATCTGAGAAGAAAGACCCAACTCATCTGTGCTCTCGGGCGCACAAGCTCTGGGTTGTAAAAATGGTTCTGCCCTTGCGTGGCCTTGAACAAATAAAGTTTCTGTGCCTCCCTTCTTTCTTCTGTAAAATGGGACCAATGAGAGCATTCTACTTCATTCTGTTGTTGCCTGGGTTTAGTAACTGCTGGGTCAATAACGTCACAAGCAGTGAAATCATAAATACTATGGTCATGATCCTCTGACTCTTTTGACAACCCCTACCCTTATTTATTTCACCTTAAATTAGTTTGCTTCTTCTAGAAATTTCTGTAAACGGCATCAAAGCATGGGCTCCTGTGATTGCTCTTCCGGTTTGCTCCGCTGTCGCCGGGCCGCCCTTCATCGCCAGCTCTCTGCTTGCGGGACCGGGACCGACGCGCGGGCTGGAGGAAACGGGAAGAACCTGCGGCGGTGAGAAAATGAGCGTTTGCCCACCCTTTGGAGAGGCCTCTGGGGCCGGTGGCGTCCTCCGCTTCCTTCTTCGGTTTCCTGCGTCCATCAAGGGAGCTCCACCAGGGCAGGGGTCTGGTGATGGTCGCTCTTGCGTCGCCTCGCCGCGAGCAACTTGAGCGCCGCCTCACTCAGTCTCCCAAAGACCCGCAAAGAGGCCTGACCAGAGAGAAAGGCATTCGTGCTTCTCGCGATGGTGGAAAATATTCCCACATCTTCCTCGCAGACTGTGGAAACCTCCCAGACTGTGCGATGTCTGGTGGCATTCTTCACGTGCAAAGGAAGGAGGAGCGCTAGCGACAGAAGAAGGCGGCGGCGCGGAAGGACAGGACGGATCGGAAGGTGAAGGGGCGGCGCGAGGGGGTGAGGAGAAAGCGAGCGAGGAAAGAGGGGAGAGGAGAGCGAGGGAGAGCAATAGAAAGGGAGGGGGGAGGGGGCGAGGGGGAGGGAGAGGGGAGAGGCCTTGGAGGAGCGGGAGGAGCGGGAGGAGGAAGAAGAGTTACATTCCCAGGGTAGTTCTGCTCACTGGCCCCCGACACACGGCAGCTCCCACCATCACCACATCCCCACCTCTCACCTTGGGCTCTCAGTCCCAACACGCACGCTTTGGTCCCTCAAAGACCGCCCCTCCACCCGTCGCGGTTCTAACCTCATTGGATTTCTCTGCCCCTTGTCAGAGCCCGGCTCTCCGGGTCTCCCGGCCATTCTGTGATCCCTCAACGTCCTCTCCACGGATTTCTTTTCTTCCTGTATCAGCCAGAGTCCCCTTCTGGTCCTTGCACTCATAAACCTTGACTGATCTTGAAGTTCTCCTGGAGGAGCGCTTCGTGTTGTTTGTTGCCGCTCAACTTCTTGATTTTCCAGAAGGAAGTTTCATCTTCTCCTCAGCCCGGTGCTGTGAACTTCCTCCTGGTAACAAGGGCCTCCTTCCCCCTTGAGTCAACTCTTGCCCAGTCCCTGGGACGTCTCTCAGCAACACTGGGCATCTTTCTGACTCTGTTTATTGGCCGACAGCTTTTATGTTTGAATGCGAATTTTTCTGTTCTGTGTATTGGATAAGGGAAGAAATGGCTTTGGGAGAAAATGAAGAAGTAAAGGGGAAATGAAATAACGCAGATTATTTTTTTTTTCACACACACACACTGTATTTTATTTTTACAAGAGATAAATAGACTGACACCAAGCATTGTACATGGATGACCACAACAAAAGCAACAATGATTGCAATTACCAAACATGAAACACACTCATACTATGTCATAATATTGACATTCAGTCCAGTAATCCTCCACTGTAACAGCTCCTTTACTTTGCAGTGAAAATTGATTTGTATATTCTTTGCCTCTGAGTCCTTGTGGGATTTTTTTTTTTAATTCAGACAGAAAGTCACAAAAATTATACTCATCCTCATCAGTTCACTCAGTCCCATGTAATTAATGTTTTTTTTCATCTTGATCTTTTGTTAGCACTTTTATGAGTTCATCAGTTTTTCATTAGAGTTCTGAAAATGCTTATTCATTCAGTTCAGCAGTACAGTCAGTTACCGGAAACCTGTACTTGTCAGAGTCTTTTCCATGAATTTCTTAAAGATGAAACCCTTTTATAGGAACATATTTGCAAAAGCATCAGAGTACACCCAGAACTGTCTGTAAATGACAAAAGACTTAAAAATGACCACAGTTAAAGATTTGATGAAAGTTCATAATAATGCAGTTGACAAGAAAATTAGTTATTTCTGAGATATACATTTTAAGGTAATAACTAGGATTATGACTTATAACATTATACCAGAACATATAAGATTTTTAGAAATTTCATGTAATGTCTGAAACATTTATATTAACATATTTCCATACAAATAACCCAATGAAAGTTTAGTATTAGTTGTTTTTTTGTTTGTTTGTTTTTTTTATACTGCAGGTTCTTATTAGGCATCAGTTTTATACACATCAGTGTATACATGTCAATCCCAATCGCCCAATTCAGCACACCACCATCCCCACCCCACCGCAGTTTTCCCCCCTTGGTGTCCATATGTCCGTTCTCTACATCTGTGTCTCAACTTCTGCCCTGCAAACCGGCTCATCTGTACCATTTTTCTAGGTTCCACATACATGCGTTAATATACGATATTTGTTTTTCTCTTTCTGACTTACTTCACTCTGTATGACAGTCTCTAGATCCATCCACGTCTCAACAAATGACTCAATTTCGTTCCTTTTTATGGCTGAGTAATATTCCATTGTATATATGTACCACATCTTCTTTATCCATTCGTCTGTTGATGGGCATTTAGGTTGCTTCCATGACCTGGCTATTGTAAATAGTGCTGCAATGAACATTCGGGTGCATGTGTCTTTTTGAATTACGGTTTTCTCTGGGTATATGCCCAGTAGTGGGATCGCTGGGTCATATGGTAATTCTATTTTTAGTTTTTTAAGGAACCTCCCTATTGTTCTCCATAGTGGCTGTATCAATTTACATTCCCACCAACAGTGCAAGAGGGTTCCCTTTTCTCCACACCCTCTCCAGCATTTGCTGTTTGTAGATTTTCTGATGATGCCCATTCTAACTGGTGTGAGGCGATACCTCATTGTAGTTTTGATTTGCATTTCTCTAATAATTAGTGATGTTGAGCAGCTTTTCATGTGCTTCGTGGCCGTCTGTATGTCTTCTTTGGAGAAATGTCTATTTAGGTCTTCTGCCCATTTTTGGATTGGGTTGTTTGTTTCTTTAATATTGAGCTGAATGAGCTGTTTATATATTTTGGAGATTAATCCTTTGTCCGTTGATTCGTTTGCAAATATTTTCTCCCATTCTGAGGGTTGTCTTTTCGTCTTGTTTATGGTTTCCTTTGCTGTGCAAAAGCTTTGAAGTTTCATTAGGTCCCATTTGTTTATTTTTGTTTTTATTTCCGTTACTCTAGGAGGTGGATCAAAAAAAGATCTTGCTGTGATTTATGTCAAAGAGTGTTCTCCCTATGTTTTCCTCTAAGAGTTTTATAGTGTCCAGTCTTACATTTAGGTCTCGAATCCATTTTGAGTTTCTTTTTGTGTACGGTGTTAGGGAGTATTCTAATCTCATTCTTTTACATGTAGCTGTCCAGTTTTCCCAGCACCACTTATTGAAGAGACTGTCTTTTCTCCATTGTATATCTTTGCCTCCTTTGTCATAGATAAGTTGACCATAGGTGCGTGGGTTTATCTCTGGGCTTTCTATCTTGTTCCATTGATCTATGTTTCTGTTTTTGTGCCAGTACCATATTGTCTTGATTACTGTAGCTTTGTAGTATAGTCTGAAGTCAGGGAGTCTCATTCCTCTCACTCCATTTTTTTTCCCTCAAGACTGCAGAAATACAAAACATCCTAAGAGACTACTACAAGCAACTTTATGCCAATAAAATGGACAACCTGGATGAAATGGACAAATTCTTAGAAAGGTATAACCTTCCAAGACTGAACCAGGAAGAAACAGAAAATATGAACAGACCAATCACAAGTAATGAAATTGAAACTGTGATTAAAAATCTTCCAACAAACAAAAGTCCAGGACCAGATGGCTTCACAGGTGAATTCTATCAAACATTTAGAGAAGAGCTAACACCTATCCTTCTCGAACTCTTCCAAAAAATTGCAGAGGAAGGAACACTCCCAAACTCATTCTATGAGGCCACCATCACCCTGATACCAAAACCAGACAAAGACACTACAAAAAAAGAAAATTACAGACCAATATCACTGATGAATATAGATGCAAAAATCCTCAACAAAATACTAGCAAACAGAATCCAACAACACATTAAAAGGATCATACACCACGATCAAGTGGGATTTATCCCAGGGATGCAAGGATTCTTCAATATATGCAAATCAATCAATGTGATACACCATATTAACAAATTGAAGAAGAAAAACCATATGATCATCTCAATAGATGCAGAAAAAGCTTTAGACAAAATTCAACACATGTGATAAAATTTATGATAAAAACTCTCCAGAAAAGTGGGCATAGAGGGAAACTACCTCAACATAATAAAGGCCATATATGACAAACCCACAGCAAACATCATTCTCAATGGTGAAAAACTGAAAGCATTTCCTCTAAGATCAGGAACGAGACAAGGATGTCCACTCTCACCACTATTATTCAACATAGTTCTGGAAGTCCTAGCCACAGCAATCAGAGAAGAAAAAGAAATAAAAGGAATACAAATTGGAAAAGAAGAAGTAAAACTGTCACTGTTTGCAGATGACATGATATTATACATAGAGAATCCTAAAACTGCCACCAGAAAACTGCTAGAGCTAATTAATGAATATGGTAAAGTTGCAGGATACAAAATTAATGCACAGAAATCTCTTGCATTCCTATACACTAATGATGAAATAACGCAGATTATTGTTTTGGGACATAATGTGGATTTATACCTATTACACATGTAAATATTTAGTGTGGTGGTATTTTGTGTACATAAATACTGTAGACACTGTCAGACAACTTGGCTACACATGCTCTATGACCCAGCAATGAGTGCTCTTGGGTACCCGGATATGTGTACACATTTCTTCAGCCATGCAATTTCTGGGTCATGACATATTAAGAAATTGGAATGAAACTGACTTGAACAAGCTCTGAGGAAAGAGTCTGTGACTGCCGAAGTGTCAGAGCCCTGCCTTGTGGTCTCCACAGCATGTCGTTGACTTTGAGTCACCCCAGGTGAGCATGGCCTGGTTTGTCTCAGTGTTTGGTGTAAACGTTAATTTTTACTTGCACTGTAAATCTAACAAATCTACATTGGTTGTAAGAAAAATTTAGCCCCCCTTCATCAGAAGTGTATGAAGAAGAAAAGGAGAGGTGTGGGAAGCATGCAGTCTTAGCCGGAGGTAACTCCTGGAGGAGACAGTATGTCTCTCACAAAAAGCAAAGCCCTTACCTTGGAATGCACTCTTTTTCCCAGGCCTGAGGAATGTAAAAGAGATGAGCAAAGCTATCTCAAGCCAGGAGACCTCAGGGAACTGAGAGAGTCCTGGTGGTTCCTTATGGCTGGGGGCTGTGTGTGAGCCTGGTTAAGGGAAGATAATGTTCAAGGATAGTTGTTGTAAACTTGTTGACGTCAGTGGTAGTGACTGAACTGAGACGATAAGCAATTCCATGGGATTATTGTCTAATAATGAGTTCCTCTTCTGTCTATATAAGAGTCAGTAAATTCTAAATAACGTGCCTAGCAACCATCAGTTGTCTTGGTCCTTCTGACCCCATACTCGAGGTACTATTCAGTCCCTTGCCCCTCTCCGTCGGGACCTGGAAGACCCCCTGCAGTGGCTGGACCGTCGCAGAGAGGTCTCCTGCCTCCCGTTCCCACTCCACTGCTGACACACTTTATATATTACACATAGGAGGTGGTGGCAGCTTTGGAGTGTCATCGGTGCTGTGTAGCCAAGGGACCCAGGAAGTCCCAAGTCCTGCCCTGACAATCGTCTGCCCTCTCTGGGCAATGGGAAAAGTGTGAAGGCAACGAAAAGGAAAGTAACACTATTATTTGCAGAAATTTTACCTCAGGATGGGACACTCTGGCAAACTGAGGCGGAATATGTGGTTTATGATGGAGACTTTCAGGGGCTCTTCCCCGGCCCGAAGCCCAAAGTGGATTTTACCTCATTTTCTGAGGTGCAAGTGAACTGAGAGAAGTCAGCCAAAGGAGAGGAGCAGAGAGAAAGCAAGACGGATGACCACCCACGCGGGTCAACCGTATTCAAGTCTTGTCGGGACCGTAGAAGAAATGCCTTGGCATTATCGCTGGGATGCATGGAGGCGAAATAAGTACTTACCCATCTTCGGTGGCATAGAGTAAGCACGTCTCGAGGAGGTTCCATGGTGTAATGGTAAGCACTCTGGACTCTGAATCCAGCGATCCGAGTTCAAATCTCGGTGGGACCTTTCTGTTTAGTTAGAAGAAGGGGATTTTTTACTCCTCAGATGGGACGTGCTTTCCCGCTCCCGCGTCCCCGAGAGGCGCGGTCCGCGCGCTCTACGCGGACGTGGCGGGCAGGTGGGGGGACGAGCCCGCGGCGTCCCCGCTGGACCCTGGCGACTCTGCCCGTCGCGGGCCATCGGAGTCCCCGGCCCCGCCGCCCTGGGGCGCAGCGACCGAGCCAGTGCCACCCGCTCGTCGGGTCACCCTGGGTCTCGGGGGCGAAAGGCAGAGGCTGCTCCCACTGAGTCCTGCCCCGCGAGGGGCCTTCGCCCCGCACGTCTTGTAGCTAACTGCGCAGTTGTCCCTGTGAGTAAATGGTCGCGGGGCGGGGCTGTGACGTCGCTGAGCAGCCAGGGTGACAGCGTCTTAGCTTTCGGGTCGAGGGTTCCAGACCTGGATGGGAAGTACTGTATTGTATTCAGGTGCCCTATTATTCCGAATATTAATGGATCCTATCCCAGTTTATTATGGTTCTATTCACAATTTCTCGCTCCTAAGTCTCCGTTGGACACGAAAAGCCGCTGTTAGGCTAAGATTTGAACCTTCTCTCCAGGAAACCTCGTCCTTCCGTCCCAAGCTCAGCCGGAGAGGGGAGCCCCGGCCGCGGATTCCGGCGTTTGAGGAGACCCCAAGTCCCTGACCCACGGCCGCCCGGCCCGGCTCCTCCGGGGCCGAAGGTGAGACGAGCCGGAGCCGCTCCGGCTCCGGGACCGGCGGGCGCCCCTTCGTCCTGCCGCGACTCTGCTCCACCGAGAAGACGCCCCAGGACGTGACCGGATGGAAGCACTTCTGCCCTCTACTGCTCGGTAGAAACGTACGGATGAGGACTGTGGTGGACTTGAACAGCGAATTAAAATGTCCTCTTCCAGGTGCTAAGGAGCATCTCTCTGAGTTTTAGATTTTGGAACTTTCAGAGGTTACGAAGGACCGACTGACACAGCTGTCTTTGGAGGACGTGACGAGAAAGGTGTGAGGCCGGCGAAAAGATCCGAGGACGGGAAAGAGCAGGAAAGAGGAGAGAATGACACAGAAGGGAGAAAGGGGCTGGGAGGGAGAGGAGCTGGGCGAGCACTGCAGCGGGGGCAGTCGCTGGGTTTGGGCGACCACGGCTCCTCACTCTGGAGCGCTCCCACCCTTTACCGACCTGCCCGAGAACCCGGTTCCACCCCAAATCGCCAAGCTGCTTGCCTGGCATTTGCTCTTGCAAAGTTCCCTCTGCCGGTTGGGTTTGGAGGGGTGAGGTGGGCTGTGTTGGTCTGCAAGCGAGTGGAAGTCCTGGCGGCTGCCTTGGAGACGACTGGCGGGTAGGGAAACACACAAACTCCACTCTTCCCTCTGCAGGCCGGTCTGCAGGGCCTGGGGTGGGAAACTGGAAAATCAGAGTCTCAATATTTATTTAGAGATAAGGAGATAAATAGCCAAACATTTGGTTGTGTGAGTAGAAAGTGGTTATCCCTGGAAAAAAGAAATGTGGGATGGGATCAGGGGACTACTGTTTCCCATAACAAGTTTTGGGGCATATGTAACTTTGTATCACATGTGTGATATTTTTTAAGTTCATTGCTTGTATTTTGAATATAAATTTTTATGTAGTCATATGTACCACTCTTTTAAAATTCTGGGTCTTGTGTCATGTGTAGAAATGTTTTCCACTGTAAAATCATAATTTTTCTTTTTTTAAAAAATTGGGGCCTTCTTGAAGCAAGGAATTGGACCTTTATTCCCCTATGGATGAGCTGATCACGTGCGCTAATATACTTGCAGATCCTCCCAGGCCAGGAGGTTACTGCTGGTCAGAGAGGATTGCTTTACTCTCTCTAGGAGGGTCCACAGCCACTGAAAAGTATCAGTAACTTAAATAAAATCCCACCCAGTCTTTATGCAGTGCTGTGCCCAAAACACAAGAGCTTACACTCAGTGATTACATGTTAGTGCCATGTGCCCAGGCATAGTCTACAAGTTTTACATGGGTTTACTCATTTAATCCTTTCAACAGGCCTATATCATATCATCATCCTCACTTCCCATAGGAGAAAACTGAGGCATGGAAAGGTTAAGTAACTTGTCTCGTCGCTCAGTCAGTGAGTGGGATTTGAAAGCAGGAATTTGAACGGAAGCCCGCCTGGCTCCACAAGATATGCTCCCAATCAAAGAGGAACACAAATGGTAAAGATGCTTGACAAGATATTTAAGTCTGTATATTTCTTTTGAAAAAAACACCAAGGAGGAGTCACGCAACGGGCATAAAACTGTCCTAAATATCCTCATGACCCACCTGCCTCCCAAACATCCTTCTTATCCCAACAGCTGCTCCCCGCACACCTCCAACTTAAACACAATTCCTGCCAGAGCTAGGTTTTTCCTTCCCTTTATCTTTTCCTCTCACCTACCCCATACCTCTTCCATAGCTATTCTGTTCTTTCACTTCCAGGTCATTCATTTTCTTTAAATTAAAAAATGTTAAATATATATAAAGAAGAAAATAAGCAGCCATCCATAGTCCCACCTCCTGGAATTAACTACTGTTAACATCTTTACGTATTTTTCTTCAAATCTATTTTTAAGTTATTCTAATTTTTGCAAAAATTATATATGCTTATTATGTAAAATTCAAATGATGCAGAAAATGCAAATATGTAAAAATTTGAAACATCTTAAATTCAAAACTAACTTCTGTTAAGGTAGGTAAATATTGATGGAGTCATTTTGGTATATCAATATATATATAAATTTGTTTTTATAAAATTGAGCTCTTATAGATTCTATTTTTATTTTAAAGTATTCAATTTAATAGTGCATAAAGTTAACGGAAGAAAAAGATACAAAAACAAAAATGAAGAAATTGTTGAACTTTCAATCAAATTGTTTACCACAAGAGAGAGACTTTTCTAAAAGAACCCTCTAAGGCTAATAATAATGATAATAATTTAATTAAGACATTAAAATTTGGAATGATTCTTATTACTTTTTAAAATCAAATTTCTTGAGTTGTAATTTGAAAATAATACAATGCATCCATTTCAAGTTTGATGACTTTTGACAAATGAATGTACCCACGTAACCACTACCCTGTTCAAGAAGAAAGAACATTTCCAGTACTCCAAACTGTCCTCTGCCGTCCATCCCCCTACCACTTCCTGTCCCAGGTAATCAGTGATCTAGTTCCTGTCACTATGGATCAGTTTTGCCTGTTCTAGAAATCCACATAAATGGAACCACAGACTATGTACTCTTTTCATCACTCAGCATGATGTTTTCGAGAGTAATGCATATTGTGGCCATGTATCAGGAATTTGTTTCATTTTATCCAAGAGTAGTATTCCTTTGAATGCATATATCACAATTATAGCCGTTCACCTCGTGACGGACATTTTGCATTGTTTCCAATTTGGGGACTATTATGAACAAAGCTGCTATAAACAAGTCCCGTTTATATGTTTCATAAATTCCATATAAAATATTTTCTTCTTTAATACGAGTTTATTTTGTGAATGGATGTCACATTCGCAAATACAAAATTTATTCAAATGTTACAAAAGCCTGAAGTACAAGCTTATCTTTGCTTCCTGTCAGGACATACTTAATATAAGCCACACACTATGCTAGGTGTATTATTAGGTTATCTCATTTAACCTACACAAGTTCACGAAGTACTAAATATCATTTTCAAATGACACTTGCAAAATTGGCCTAGCAAATTGGAGTTGGCCCAAGCTCAAACAGAAGGCACCAGGACTGAAAAGGAGCCCTCCCCCCTCCCCCCTCCCCCCTCCCCCCTCCCCCCTCCCCCTCCCCCCTGGTTGGGCTCTTAACCCCAGACGCAACCCAATGTCTTCGTAATAACCTCGGTATGTCTGATAGGCCTGGAAACCAACAGCCAAGCAGTTCCTAGTCACGGTATTGTTCGGCTTCTTTTGGTCAGAAACTCCTCGATCAGGGCTCCAGAGCATAATATCGTGGACAACCTTGAGACTAAGGAAATCTGTTAAAAACTCTAAAAACCCGTTTTCTCATCAGTAACAGGGAAAACTCCCGCGGCTGGGGAGAAGAGCACTTTTATTTTTTACTTTTACTTCCAATGATCTATACTCGATCTGCACCGTCTGCTTTTTAGTTAGCTTTCTTTGGACCTACCCTTAAGTCTCACCCCTCACCCCTCACCCCTCACCCCTCACCCCTCACCCCTCACCCCTACGGGTCGCCGAGGCCTTCCGGAGCTGAGCGGATCTATGAGTGCCGTCCCCGAGGTAGCCACGAGGCAGCGACAGTTCTTCCTTCCATGGTCCTAACTTTCCTGTTTGGGCCAGCAGTTTCTAGTTGCCAGGACTTCGTGGAACAGAAGTGACAGTGAGGCAAGGGAACACCACATCCGGGGAAAAGGGTTTGCAGAAAGCCCCCAACTGCCAACGCTGAGCCTGGGGTTTTCTTCTAAACTGTAGTTCCACAGGAAAAAAGCTGAAACAACTTGTGACTGAATAAAAAAATGTTATGTACAACTCCGGCGGCCATTTAACGAAACAAAAACGGTTGTGAAGGAAACTTCATAACTTGCCAGGCTAGTGCAGCAGGTCTGGCGTAAACTGCAGGCTGAAAGAGAGCTGGTGTTTCTGGTTTATGAAGGTAAGTAATAAGACAAGGCCTGAGAGAAAAGGCGGAGAGAAGAAAATGAAAAGGGATCGAGAAATAAAAACAGACTGCTTGGGGTGGAAGAAAGGAATGAGCACGACGGTTACACAGTAAAATCTGCAGCAACGATTACCAACCAAAGCAGCTGATCACGCCGGAAGCGAAGTCCAGGCTGAAAAGGTATGAAATGCGGAAATGCGTAGGAAAGGAATCTGTTTCCGGTCGCTCACCGCACAAGCCGATAAAATTAGTTATCTCGCGGCGCCTTGCCTCTTTTTGTGGGTCCGTTTCT
The DNA here is from genome assembly GCF_009873245.2 of Balaenoptera musculus. Taxonomy (NCBI): domain Eukaryota; kingdom Metazoa; phylum Chordata; class Mammalia; order Artiodactyla; family Balaenopteridae; genus Balaenoptera; species Balaenoptera musculus. Next base: position 24,394 of record NW_023503203.1, read on the forward strand.
GCAGAGACCGCTGAGACCTGAGCTCTGAGCCTAATTGCAATCTGCGTGGTTTTCACAGGGGAAACTACGCACAGCGCAGAAAACAACGGCGCGGAACACAGCCGAAAGTACCACAGCTCCACTTCTCAGCGCCCAGCAATCACACCACTGTCTCCCACAAGCGGTGCGCGTGGGCATCGCCATACTGACCCCAGAAACGCTGGATGCGTTTTTCATCTACAGGACCCACAACGTCACCGCCGCAGACAACTGCGTCAGCAACGCAATCTTTGTCAGTTCAAGTAGCTAGCAGAAAAACAAGGAAGCATGAACTCCATAACGACTCCCACTGGCCTGTTCTTAAACCTTAAGAAGAATATCAGGGGAAAGCGCGAACGCAGTCCCCCACTACCACAAATTATGCAGTCGAGTTTCCCACATTTGGGGAAATCGCAGGGGTCAGCACATCCGGAGTGCAATGGATAAGCCTCGCCCTGGGAAAACCACCTTCGTGATCATGGTATCTCCCCTGCCAGGTAAGTATGAGTTCACTGTTTTCTGTCCTCCCACAGCCTCATACGCCTTCTACTGTACACACACGGTCACTTTCCTCCCCGCAGCCCCGAGCCTTCCTGCCCCTTCCACACAGCTCATCCATGCACTTGCAACCAACAGCCCTCGATTCGCTCCCACACCACGGGAGATCAGGTCGTCTTTCACCACCAGATCACGAACCAGCAGCCCCTGCGCTGAGATATCTACATACGACACGCCCCATCCGTCAAGCCGACGGGAATTACCGCTCCCCTCCAGCCCACGCCCCGCCCTACTCCGCGCCTCCCTCCTCCCACGCCGTCCAGCCGAGCCTACCAGAGGGCGGGCGCCCTCTGGGGGAAGTGAGGTCCACCGCTCGCTCTTCTCCCACCCGCCCCCACCCGCCCCCACCCGCCCCCGCCCGTTGGGGCCGTGCGCGCGCGGCTGGCTGCTTAACCTCTGTCCTGCCGAGCACCTGTCTGGCGGCCTGCTGAAGCCTGAGCACCTTTTTTGAACTGTAACGGCTTTCAATGCGTAGAATAGAGAACATTTAGGAGTCCAGGGGAAACCGGTTCCTTTTAAATCCAGTTGTCTTTGTGACGTACTATTGTGTGTATGTCTAGTAAAACGCGTTAACCATTATGACTGGCGGTGAACTCTATTCCATTCTTGAAAGTTCAATTTCGTTCATCGGAAATTTCATTCATTTTATTCCCCGTCTTCAGGTGTTGTTTTGACTCTGTCCTTGAACAGATTTTAACACCTATCTGCTACCCTCTGACTTTGGAGTCAAATACGTTCTTTAACACATGCTCATTTGTTAATTATTTTAGGTCTCAGTAAAATGAGAGTCGTTCACTTTGAAATGTCACCTTTCCATAAATTATTGTTTTTCATGTGTGCAGAGAGCATAGCCTAGGGGTCATTAACTTACTGAGATCATTGGGCAGGATGTGGCTCTCGTGCCACCATTATTTTATTGTTTGGGGGCATATCTCATGCTCTGTTGCATGGTTTTGTTGCTAAGCAGGCCTGCTTGGCTTTGTGCTTAAGCAAACCTGCTTTCTTGAGTGATCATTAACTTTCGGGGTCTCCCATACTTTTTTCTTTACCTACAAACCCCTAGTGGGATTAACAATTTAATTACCTACTTTGTCCCTTTACTCTGTCCCTATCACTATCATATAAGTTAGTTTCAAGTTACCAAAATTTGGAGAGACTATTTAATAGCCTTTCTTTCTTTTTTTAAAAAATTTTATTTATTTTTGGCTGCGTTGGGTCTTTGTTGTTGCATGCGGGCTTTCTCTAGTTGTGGACAGCAGGGGCTACTCTTCATTGCGGTGCGCGGACTTCTGATTATGGTGGCAAGGGCTCTAGGTTTGCGGGCTTCAGTAGTTGCAGCACGTGGGCTCCGTAGTTGTGGCGCATGGGCTCTGTAGTTGTGGCGCACGGGCTCCAGAGCACGTGGGCTCTGTAGTTTGTGGCACATGAGCTCTTTCACTGAGGCGCACGAGCTCAGTAGTTGTGGTGTGCAGGCTTAGTTGCCCCACGGCATGTGGGATCCCCAGCTAGGCATCAAACCCACGTCCCCTGCATTGGAAGGAGGATTCTTTACCACTGGACCACCAGGGAAGTCCCAGATCTGTATTTATTTTTGAAATCTTTTTTTCACCTTAGCTCAAGGAATAATTGTATCATAGCAACCTACGATTGATTCTATCTGACCAGGTGTTTTAAAACTTTTTGAGATTTTTGACAGACTTCCCAAGTATCAAATTCTAACTAAAGTTCTTTTGACCTCCAGCTAACTTTGGGGTGCTTCAAAGGGCACCTGGAACATCCCAGAGATCCTAAACTAACTGGGTTCATTTGATATGTTAAATTACATGGGAAACATTGTCCAAACTCGCTGTTGCCTGTGTCAGCTGGAATCATCAGGCTCTCCCCAATCTTATTGCAGCCACCATACAGATAGGGGAAAGGGTTTGGGGTTCTTTTGCTGTCTAGTCTCTCACCTTACTCTATGTCCAAAAAATCCCCTGTGGGAATACTCCCACCTCTAGGCCTTCAGGTTCTGACCCCTCCGTGACATTTTCCGTTGCACCCAACTCCAATTCCTCTAGGAGTTCCTTTTTGCACTTCTAGGACCCTCTTCACTCCAGGCCTTGGCAGCCCATACCTTTACAGACTACCTATTGGGCTGGCCACTTCCAAGCAGCCCACATCCTAGGCTTTATAGATGCTCAATCTCAAGGAATACACCCCAACATAGGGAAACTTGTTATAGGACATAAGCTTTATGGACAACAGATCCTCCTCAAGGAGAGTCCTGGCAATGCACTGGCACTGGTTCAAACGTCCCCTATCGGGGACCCCTCGTGCAAGGGACTAGGTCGACCTGAGACATCTGGTTAGGAATTGATGGGAGAGTAGAGGACGCTCAAAATCCCATTAGGTAAGAAGTGTATTCAGAGGACACTCCGACCCCCTTCCAACAGAAGCCTCCTGGTAAAATGTCTCTGGGACGCCAGACTTCATTTCTAGGAGCGCTCTCGGGTGCAGGTTACTCAGCATGGGAGGGTCCTCTTCTAAGCCAGAAGAAATACCTCTGGAATGTATCCTTAAAAATTGGAAAAATTTTTAAATAGATGGGCTGAAGAGGAAAAAACTTAAACTCTACCGTAACACGGCCTGGCCTTTATATAAGTTGTGGGGGGGGGGGGTGAATGGAGTTAAATGGCCTGAAAATTGGTCTCGAAATTACAATATCATCTTGCAATTGGATCTTTACTGTCTCAAGATGGGAAAATGGACTGAGATTCCATATATCCAAGCCTTCATGGTCCTTTACCAAAAGCCTGCTCTATGTGGCTCCTGTAATCAAAAGCCTGGGGAATCAGAAAGCACTCCTGACATTTTAGATGATCCCCTTCTAAGCTTCCCCAATTCTCGGGGGTGGGGGCCGCGCAGGGAGCCAAGTTTCCCCTGCTTCTCCAGAGCCACCTGCTTCTCTGGAGGCACCTACTTCTCCAGATCCTTCTGACCAATTCCAAACTCCACCTTCCTATGTCCCTTTATACCCGCTGTTACCCCAGGAGGGAGAGACTAGTCCCTCCAGAGTAACTCATAGTGGAACTTCCTATCACCCAGGATCGGGAAAAGGATGCCCTCTTAGGGAAGTGGCAAATGGCAAAGGGACAATCAGAGTACATGTGCCCTTCTCTTTAACCGATTTAGCCCAATGCAAACAGAGACTGGGCCGATTTTCTGAACACCCTAGTAAGTTTGTTGAAGGGTTTCAGGCCCTAACTATGGCCTTTGATTTAACTTGGAAGGATGTCCAAACAGTCCTATCAACTTCCTGTGCCCGTGAGGAAAATCAGAATTTGGGCAGCAGCACAGGGGCACACTGACCAGCTTGCCAGGGACCAGCAGGAACATTTTGTTATGGGTGGAGGCACAGTCCCAAATCAGAAGGCTTGTTGGAGTTATAATTCCCGGGAGGGAACAGAAGCCAGGAAACACATGATACAGTGTGTATTAGAAGGGATGAGAAAGTGTATCAAAAAGCCAGTTAACTATGAAAAGGTTAAAGGAATGACCCAAGAAGAAAAAGAAAATCCAGCCCTCTTTCAGGGACAGCTCGTGGAGGCTTTTAGAAAGTTTACTAACGCTGATCCATCCACGCCTGAGGGTCAATCCCTGCTGGGACAACATCTTATCAGCCAGTCTGCCGCAGATATTAGGTGGAAACTCCAAAAATTACAATTAGGCCCACAAATCCTGATTCCCCAACTCCTAGGGGTGGCCTTTGGGGTATTTAATAGTCGAGATCAAGCTGAGGAAGAAGAGAGAAACTGATGTGAAAACAGGCAGGCCAGGGCTCGAGCCAAACTGATGGCCATAGCTGTCAGCCATGCCTCGCAACCTCAGGACAACCCAAGGGGGCCAAGGAAGTTTAACCATCCACCTGGAGGTAAAACTAGCAAGGGAGAATGCTTCAAATGTAAGTCAACTGGCCACTGGGCCCAAAAAGAACCCCCCGGTCCGTGCCCAGTTTGCAAACAAAGAGGTCATTGGAAGTGGGACTATCCCCAGTTCCGAAGGGGAAGGGGGGCTCCTGCTCCTGAGATGGCCATGCCGGATGACTGAGGTGACCCAGGGATTCTGGCGGCTCCCCCCAGCAAGATGTCTATCTCCATTGGGGAGCCCTAGGTGGTCCTTGACGTGGCAGGTAAAAAAATCAGTTTTTTAAATTGATACGGGAACCACTTACTCTGTCCTGATCTCTCACACTGCGCCTCTTTCCTCCAAAAGCTGTACCATGACTGGTGTTGACAGAAAGCCTTGCACCCATTTCTTCACTGGGTCTCTCACTTGCCAGTTTGAACAGCGTTTGATCTCACATGGCTTTTTAGTTGTGCCTGAGTGTCCTACCCCACTACTGGGGAGAGACCTTCTGGGCTCCCTTAGAGCCATATTACGGTTAGGAGGCCCCGAGCAGCCCATTTTCTTGTCTCTGACTAAGACAAATCAGCTGGAAGAACAACGGCCTATTCCCAGCCATACTCTACACGCAGTAAACCCTGCAGTTTGGGACAAGGGAATCCCTGGGAAGGCTATAAACATCCAACCTGTAAAAATTAGCCTTAAGCCAGAAGTCGCTTATCCTAACAAGAGACAGTAAGTACCCCATAAAGTTGGAAGCAAAAAAAGGTTTGCAACCCCTCATAGATAAATTCTTAAAACATGGCATCTTACTGCCCTGTCAGTCTCCATGCAATACCCCTATTCTGCCAATTATTAAGCCAAATGGGGAATATCGAATGGTACAAGACCTTAGAGCAGTAAATGATGCAATGGTCCCTCTACACCCCTTTGTAGCCAATCCTTATAATGTATTAGTCCAGGTTCCTGGAGATGCCAAATGGTTTACTGTGCTTGACCTCAGGATGCCTTCTTCTGCATCCCAGTTCATCCCTCATCTCAGTATCTTTTTGCCTTCAAGTGGACTAAGCCCCACTCAGGCCAAATGCAAAAATATACCTGCACAGTACTGCCTCAGGGGTTTTGGGACAGCCCACACTTGTTCACCCAGGCCCTAGGAAAAGAACTAAGGGAAATACATCTAAAAGAAGGGGCCATTCTACAGTATGTAGATGACATATTAATATGTAGTCCCACCATGGAAGCCTCAGATCAGAATACTAATGAAGCCTTTAATTTCTGTGGGTCCTGGGGCTATAGGATCTCCCAGAAAAAAGCACGAATCTCAAAGAAACAAATTAAATATCTAGGATATATTATAAACCCTGGAAGTAGACAGTTATCTCCAGATAGAAAACAAGCTATATTAGGCTTAAGTGCACCCAAGACATAAAAACATCATACTTTCTTAGGCATGGCAGGATTTTGCAGAATTTGGATTCCAGGATTCAGACTAATGGCTAAGCCTCTATATGAAGTCACTAAAGGCCCAGGTACAGAACCATTACTTTGGACTGGGGAAAAAGAAAAGGCTTTTAATCATATCAAACAGACCCTCACCAGAGCTCCTGCTCTGGGTCTCCCCAATTAAAAAAAATCATTTACCTTGTACGTAGCTGAAAAACAGGGGGCAGCTCTGGGGGTCCTTGCGCAAAAGCTAGGAGAAGTTCCTCAGCCTACAGGTTAATTTCCAAACAACTAGATTCTGTGGCCCAAGGTTTGCCTGGCTGCCTCCAGGCACTAGCTGCCACTGCTTTATCAGTGGAAGAAGCTAACAAGCTTACCTTTGGACGGCCACTGGAAGTCCAGACCCCTCATCAAGTACAAGGGATTCTGGAGATTAAAGGCCACCACTGGCTAACTGGAGGCTGCCTTTCTAAGTAGCAGGCTTTACTCCTTGACTCCCCAGAGCTAACCCTCAAAACTTGCCATACCCTCAACCCGGCTACATTGATGCCCGCTGAAAGCCCAGAACTAACACATTCCTGCCTTGAAACCATTGACCAGGTTTATGCCAGTAGGACTGATCTAACAGACCAGGCCGTAGACAGCCCTGAGGAAGAATGGTTTACTGATGGCAGTAGTTTTGTTAAAGATGGAGTCAGTAGGACAGGGTATGCTATTGTGAGCACTCATAGTGTTATAGAAACAAAACCTTTGCCACCTAACACGTCAGTCCAGAGTGCTGAGCTAATAGCCCTAACTTGAGCCTTAACCTTAGGGGAAGGAAAAATTATAAATACATGCACAGACTCAAAATATGCCTTCCTTGCTTTACATGTCCATGCAGCTATCTGGAAAGAAAGAGGACTTTTAAATGCAAAAAATTCCCCTGTAAAATATGGGGCTGAGATTTTACATCTCATAGCAGCAGTTCAAAACCCAAAACAAGTCTAGGTTCCCTGGCCAAGATGGTATTTGACAAGCGATTGACCCTTGATTATCTATTATCAGAACAAGGAGAGGTATGTGCTATTGCCAATACTTCTTGTTGCACATATGTCAACACCCCTTTCCAGGTAGAAACAAACATTGGAAAAATTCGACAACAGTTTCAGCAGGCAATTAACCACTATTCCTCGCTATTCAAGATGGGTGGGGAGGGACTTCCCTGGTGGCGCAGTGGTTAAGAATCCACCTGCCAATGCAGGGGACATGGGTTCAAGCCATGGTCTGGGAAAATCCCACATGCCGCGGAGCAACTAAGCCTGTATGCCACAACTACTGAGCCTGCGCTCTAGAGCCCACGAACCACAACTACTGAGCCCGCACACCGCAACTACTGAAGCCTTCATGCCTAGAGCCTGTGCTCTGCAACAAGAGAAGCCACCCCAATAAGCCCGCGCACCGCAGCGAGGAATAGCCCCCGCAAGCCACAACTAGAGAAAGCCCGCGCGCAGCAACAAAGACCCAATGCTGCCAAAAAAAAAAATGGGTGGGGAAATTGAAAACTGGTTCTCTGATTTGTTCTCTTGGCTCTCACAAAGTATAAAAAACTTTCTGGCAGGAGTTTTTTATTTTCTCATAACCCTTTTCTTTTCAGTCATACTGATTTATGCTATATTTCGTCTAGTACTCTGTTGTCTTCCTTACTGTTGTAAACCTGTGACTAAGACTTTTTGGTCCAAGAAGGAGACCTGGGACCAACAGGTCCAGACCTTCCATTCCAAAAATAGAGAAACATGTTAAACTTTAACCCCGAGATTAACAAAAGTATACATCCAAGGAGAATGGCTTCTTGTCAGGGGCAACATTGCCTTCCCTGTCTTGTCAACAGTTAAGGAAGCCCAGAGTTAACCTGGTTCCTTTCATTTCTAGGACCTTTAATGGCTATTGTTGTTCATCTTCTTTTTTTAGCCCTTGTTTGTTTAACCTTTTGGTTAAGTTTGTGTCTTCTAGGCTCCAACAGTTTGAAGTACGGCTCATGATGGCTCAAGGAATTCAACCCATTCCAGCGGAGAGTGGCTCAGGTCCCTACAGGTCCTTGGAACAGTCAGCAAGGGACTTCTACACCTCTAGGGTAGGCTAGGGTCTGCGGCCCCTGTCCAGCAGGAAGAAGTTTCAGAAGAAGAGACCTTTGGCCCCTTACCCCTTTAAGGGTGTAGAGTCTCTCAGGGGGAATAAGACAGGCTGTGACCTGGGACACTTTGCTGCAGTGCTGCAATGCTTGCACCTGGACAAACCTCTCCTCCAGCAACAAAATACAAAGAAACTATATGGGATTAAAATTAACTGCGTGCACGCACAGTTGGGGCAAATTATGGACAAAAAGCCCAAAAAACCCAACGGCCACTTTTGAAGAGCCGGGAGCAAAAACAGGGTGTCTGGAGCAAAAGCAGGTACTGAGCATGCCCCTTGCACTCAACACCACCATAGGGGTGGGCAAAACACCTAAGCCACCCCTCTGGCCTGACCCCCCGGACACACCCCTACCCTCACCCCGTCTAAGGAACCAGCTCGCCCCTCCCTCAGGGAGCCAGCAAGGGAAACTGTTACCTGTTCTCGCTCCCCGCTGCTGCAGCAAGGGCCCCAATAAAGCCTTGCCTGAATTTCCTGTCTGGCCTCTAGTCAATTTCTATTGACTGGGGAAGGTCAAGAACCCTGGTAGGTATCACAGTGGTTAGCACTCCGGGCTTTCGCTGCCAAGGGCGCGGTTTCGATCCCTGGTCCGGAAACTAAGATCCCGCAAGCCACTTAGTGCAGCCAAAAATAAAAACAAACAAATAAATAAATTAAATTAAAAAAAATTTTTTTTAAATGGCCAAAGCACTGACCCTCCTTTCTGTGTCCCTGAAAGCAGGAAATAAATCTCTCATATAAAAGGTGCACTTGGGACTTCCCTGGTGGCAGAGTGGTTGGGAATCCACCTGCAGGGAACACAGGTTCAAGCCCTGGTCCTGGAAGAGCCCACATGCTGTGGAGCAACTGAGCCCGTGCGCCACAACTACCGAAACCTGCGCACCCTAGGGCCCACGTGCCGCAACTACTGAGCCTGCGTGCTGCAACTACTGAAGCTCGCGAGCCTAGAGCCTGTGCTCCGCAACAAGAGAAGCCACCACAATGAGAACCCCGTGCACCACAATGAAGAGTAGCCCCCGCTCACCGCAACAAAGACCCAATGCAGCCAAAAATAAATAAAATTAATTTTTAAAAAAAAAGATTCTTAAAAGGTGCACTCCCTGTATCTGGTGGTAGAAGGACAGACACCCTTATTATCAGAGATAGGGAATTCAAGCTGAGAAGCTTATATAAACAAACCATGCTACCTCTTTAATTTACTATCCCAAGCCCAAACTCCACTTAGATTGTTTACTAGTTGAGCGCCCAAAACCTAAGTTCCTTTGTCGTGTCAATTACTCACAAACTTATAGTTTCTCTGTCTAAAAAATACAAAAGCTACCTGCTTTGGCAACTTCTTAGGTTCCATTTCTATGAAATTGATCTCGTGTGGCCTTCGCTGGCAGCGGCTTCAAGCAGGATCTCAGTTCCCGGACCAGAGATTGAAGCCAGGCTTTGGCAGTGAGAGCACTGAATCCTAAGCACTAGACCACGAGGGCCAGTGGCTAGTGACAAGGCTCTAGCTTGTCTGCTTTGTAGAAATGAATTTCAACAAAGAGACAGAAAGTACAGAAACAAATGAAGTGTTTTATTAGGAGGAAAAAAAAGAGTACTTGTGAATAGACACACAGGAGCGGGCTCAGAAAGAGAGTAGCACCTTCGTGGTAGTTTAAATCACTTATATGGGGCATTTCTTCCAGGTTTCCTCTGGCCAATCATCTTGCTTTGCTTGGCTCTGAGTCCGTATTTGGTATAACTCAGGGTCCTTCCCTGTGTGCGCGCACATCTCTTAGCCAAGATAGATTCCAGCGCAGAGGCCTGCGGGAACGTTGACACCACCTATTATGGGGTGGCGCCCCCCCTCCCTTTTTGGCCCCCCGAGGAGCCTTTCTGCACATGTGTAGTCGGGAAGGTCTCCTTGACCTCAAGAATGAGAAATATGTGGTCTCCTTATCTTTTATCTGGGCAGGACTCAGCTCCGCTCTGCCCCTGCCTTTATCTGTATCTTGGAGTATCTGTCCCCAGGGAACAGACTCCTGCTGCTCAGCTGTTGACGCAAGTTCGTGTGCCGACGCACAGTGAGGCCAAAGAAACTGAAACATCGGAGTTTGGAGCAGAAAAAGGTTTATTGCGAGGCCATGAAAGGAGATGAGGTGGCTCATGACCTAAAAAGCCCTGAGCTCCCCAAAGGGTTTGGGCAAAGCTGTTTGAAAAGCCAGGTGAAGGAGGGGGTGTTGCAGGTTATGTGATCAGCTTGTGTACAATTCTCTGATTGGCTGATGGTGAGGTAGCAGGGCGGTGTCACAGGGGTTAACATTATCAGTCCTTAGGCTCCAGGTGGCCTGGGGCTATGTGCTCTTGGTTGTCAAGTAGTTAACATCTTCCATTTGTTGGAGAGGTGGGATTTTTCACATATGCAAAACAACTCAGGAAATGTGTATCAAACACTGTTATTTAGGTACTTCAGAGAGGAGCTAAAAGCAGAGAATATGGGGAAAGGCCTGTCCTCCCCCGCCAAAGGCCCCACGGGGTCCTGCTCGGTTACACAGCCAGGGGACCATCTATCTCCTGCCTCAAGATCTCCCAGCACATGAATTAAAATTTGTTTCTTTTTCCCCTGTTAATCTGCCTTGTGTCAATTTTATTATTAATCTAGCCTAAAGAACTCAAGAGGGATAAAAAGGGAAAATCCCCATCTTTAACCCCCCCTCCCAGCACTATCCCATCCTGAGAACCCCACCCTTGTGATCTATCTCCAATACTGTCACATTGAGGGTTAGGGCCTCAATATATGAATTGAGGGGAATACAGTTCAGTCCATAGCAAGAGGAAGAGAAAGGAGTAGTTACAAGACGCAGTGTAATGTTGGGGAGGATCACTGCACAGGACCGTGGTCTTTGTAGTGACTCCAAACTGAGGCTGGGCAGGAAAGGTGATGGAGACTTTAAAAATACTCTGACTTCTGTCAACTGAAAAAAAAAAAAGAAAACAAAAGCACAACCTAAAAGTTGAGAGTTAAGTTTTATTCAGCGGACGTTCTGAGGACGCCAAGCCTGAGGCAGCCTCTCAGATAGCCCTGAGGGACTGCTCCAAAGAGGTGAGGGACGAGCCAGGATATATAGGAGTTTTACAACAATAACCAGGTAGTGGGAACATCAAAAGATTACTATTAATTAAAGAAAACCAGACATCTCAAGTTAATGAATTTAGTACTTTTCTACGTATGGGAAGATGCAAGTCTGGGCTCACTGAAATCAGTCCTTTGCTATGCACCACAGCTACCTGGGCCCAGTATCCGTTTTTTTCCCATCCTGAGCCCCGTCAGGGTGCACCGTTGGGGGTGGCTGCATTGGCTGAAGACTTGGCAGCGGGCAGCCTGTCTGTCTCCCTCCTGAGTTCCCTCAGGACTCACCGTCGGGGGGTATTGGCTGATGGTTTGATGGCCCAGCATCCTTTGTTTGCTGATCAGGCAGGCAACCTTTTTCTTTCACATCTCTCTCCTCTCCTTTCTGAACTCCTTTCTTTGGCTGTACCCACCTGGATCCCGAGGGCAGGAAAGAGCAGGAAATGCTGGTTGTGGGGGTCAGCCTCAGGCACAGAGATCAGGGGAGAAAGGTATAGAGGGAATGTGGAAGGGCAGAGAATTTTCAGCAAAACTGTAATGTGAAAGAGAAAACTTCCAAAAATGTGCAACTCATAACGCACGGAACATATGCAAGGAGAAGTGTTAAAAAATAATTTTCAGAGAAAGGTAAAATCATGACTCGCGTAGTTATAACAAATGAGCATGTGTTAAAGAACGTATTTGACTCCAAAGTCAGAGGGTAGCAGATAGGTGTTAAAATCTGTTCAAGGACAGAGTCAAAACAACACCTGAAGACGGGGAATAAAATGAATGAAATTTCCGATGAACGAAATTGAACTTTCAAGAATGGAATAGAGTTCACCGCCAGTCATAATGGTTAACGCGTTTTACTAGACATACACACAATAGTACGTCACAAAGACAACTGGATTTGAAAGGAACCGGTTTCCCCTGGACTCCTAAATGTTCTCTATTCTACGCATTGAAAGCCGTTACAGTTCAAAAAAGGTGCTCAGGCTTCAGCAGGCCGCCAGACAGGTGCTCGGCAGGACAGAGGTTAAGCAGCCAGCCGCGCGCGCACGGCCCCAACGGGCGGGGGCGGGTGGGGGCGGGTGGGGGCGGGTGGGAGAAGAGCGAGCGGTGGACCTCACTTCCCCCAGAGGGCGCCCGCCCTCTGGTAGGCTCGGCTGGACGGCGTGGGAGGAGGGAGGCGCGGAGTAGGGCGGGGCGTGGGCTGGAGGGGAGCGGTAATTCCCGTCGGCTTGACGGATGGGGCGTGTCGTATGTAGATATCTCAGCGCAGGGGCTGCTGGTTCGTGATCTGGTGGTGAAAGACGACCTGATCTCCCGTGGTGTGGGAGCGAATCGAGGGCTGTTGGTTGCAAGTGCATGGATGAGCTGTGTGGAAGGGGCAGGAAGGCTCGGGGCTGCGGGGAGGAAAGTGACCGTGTGTGTACAGTAGAAGGCGTATGAGGCTGTGGGAGGACAGAAAACAGTGAACTCATACTTACCTGGCAGGGGAGATACCATGATCACGAAGGTGGTTTTCCCAGGGCGAGGCTTATCCATTGCACTCCGGATGTGCTGACCCCTGCGATTTCCCCAAATGTGGGAAACTCGACTGCATAATTTGTGGTAGTGGGGGACTGCGTTCGCGCTTTCCCCTGATATTCTTTTTTAAGGTTTAAGAACAGGCCAGTGGGAGTCGTTATGGAGTTCATGCTTCCTTGTTTTTCGCCTAGCTACTTGAACTGACAAAGATTGCGTTGCTGACGCAGTTGTCTGCGGCGGTGACGTT
>NW_023503204.1:0-37606 GCF_009873245.2 Balaenoptera musculus
GACTTGGAGTGCAGACTTTAATTCTTGCCAGAGAAGGATCTAATTTTCTAGTAGGAAATACTGATCACAGAAGGAAACTACATTGCGTCCATTTTCAATTTTGAGATGACATCATATGAAATGTATGACCATTTGTTGAAAACTAAAGAACTGTAACTGGTGAGTGAGACAAACACATACGTGGGCGTACTCCAAATTCATGGTATAATGCATCATTTCTACACGTAGATTCAAAGTGATATTCATCTATACTTGTTATAACTTGTTCATAAGCAGTCTGTATGTTTGCAGCTGTTGCTTTTCTCAAGTCAAGGAACAATGTGAAAAGTGCGTATGGACACATACGTGCTTGAAAATGCTTTCAGGATCTTCCCCGATGTGGAACAATCCTGTAGTAGGAAACCCCACGTGACATAAACTTTCTGTATCTCCTTCAGTCCAGTGGAAGCAGAGTTCTCTTTCCATGGTGCCATGTGGTATGAAACACATACAGCTTCAACCATGACAGTCTCACTCTATGTCTTGAGATTCTCATGGTGTCCAAGACTTTCTGGAATTGAGGTCAGCTGAGGAGACAGCTGCCATCTTTCTTTGGGGACTTTCTGTTGGAGCTCTTTTCAATTATTTATCTTTTTAAAAAAATCTCTTGGAGTAGAGTTGCTTTACAGTATTGTGTTAGTTTCTGCTGTACAGCAAAGTGAATCAGCTATACATATACATATATCCACTCTTTTTCGGATTTCCTTCCCATTTAGGTCACCACAGAGCATTGAGTAGATTTCCCTGTGCTATACAGCAGGTTCTCATTAATTATCTATTTTATACATAGTAGTGTATATCTGTCAATCCTAATCTCCCAATTCATCACCCCCCCTTCCCACTTGGGATCCGTACATTTGTTCTCTACGTCTCTGTCTCTTTTTCTGCTTTGCAGATAAGTTCATCTGTACCACTGGAGAAAATATTTGCAATTATTTATCTTTCTACTTTGTTGTTCACTCTCTGACTGGCAAGTACAGGTGAAGTCATGTAAGTTAAGCGCCTATATAATGCGGCGCCTATATAATGTGGTGCCTATATAATGCAGCGCCTATATAATGCAGCGCCTATGCGTTCCTCCTTATCTTTTATTCTTCCATCTGCCTGGGTTTCTTCAGTGTGCTCTGACCACCTTCAACCTCTCAACGTATTCCATCTTGCTTGTGATACTGCAGCCACGTTTCTTTTCTGATCTGTGAGGTGCTCTGACTCAGGAATCCGGCTCTTGGCTGAAAAACAATGTGTGGCTTTTCAGACCCTATGGTAGGCAATGACAAAGGCTTTGCCTGGCAGCGCTCAGGTGGGGAAACTGCCCTCCTCACACCAGATTGGGTGCCTGGCACTGCATGGCGGTCTTTGAAGGGTTATAGTCAAGGACTCAGCACCCCCTGATGGGCCACGCTGTCATGCAACCTCATGCATAGCTGCATTCCTGGCCCAGGTACCCCCTTTGGAGTCCTCCTCATTGGGGGACCTTGGTGGAGGTTTTCCTGGGTGCCTCTGCTGAGACCCCCTTCTGGAAGGAAGAGGAGTCCTTACAGACCTTTCCTCTACTCTGACTGAGCACCCAGTACTTCTCCATCATGGCTCCCCTGCCCTTCCCTCCCCCTAGACCTGAGCCCATAAAGCAGCAGAAGCCCTTAGCTTGGGGCTGCCTGGGTAGCGAGACCACCTCCCAAGACCCCAGGTCTGTGCTGATTCACCTGACCCTCACCCAGCGCCGTTCCATGGGGAAAAATGGAATATGGAGTCGGGCACGTCCTCCGATTTAGCCTCTTGCTTTTGCTACTGCAGCAAGAGATTAAATGTCCGACTGTTAATTGCACTGGTGCCTTCTGGTCTCAATGGGCTACTCCAGTAACTGGCAGTGCAAATCTGTCCAGCTCCGCTGAGCACCTGCCATTTACCTACTGTTCTAACAGCTTTATGCAAGTGGCCCTCTGTCTCCTGGGGCTCAGTGCCTCAGATTCAACCAACTGTAGGTTAAAAATATTTTTTAAAAATTCCAGAAAATTCCCAAAAGCCAAACTAGAATTTGCAGCGTGCTGGCAACAACTTAGAAAGCATTTACGTTGTATTTACAATGATTTACCTAATATTTACATTGTGTTAGGTAGTATAATAATTTAGAGATGATTTAAAGTATACAGGAAGATGTGCATAGGTTACGTAGGTTATATGCAAAGACTACATCATTTTATATGAGGCACTTGAGCATCCCCAGATTTTTGGTATCGCCGGAGGTCCTGGAACCAAGCCCACTTGCAGATACTGAGGGACCACTGTACTTTCAAGCTGAAATTTCATTTAAGTAAATAAATACTATTTTAAGTAACATAAAATCTTTGGATGAAACAGCCTTGCAAATAATCAGACATGCTCTGTTGCCTTCAGAATAGACATTATTGGTGTCACATAATGTCGAATGTCTAAGATAGGTGCACAAACATTAAATAATTGCCCTGAAATGCTTAAAAATGTTCCAAGTCCCCAGGGACATGGCACCTGTCCAGACCAACATTTGTTAAGTTGCCTTGGGATTTGTGTCCTGTTGTTGAATGCTTACCCTTCCTTGGTTGAAAGTATCTTGAGGAAAGGTGGACTAAGTTTCCCCCTTCATTGCTAGTGAAACTCCCATGAGTGGAAAAAGAGGACACATACCATAAGTAAAGACTTGATAAACACCAGCTGCCCTAAAACATCAAAGTGAGTCATGGTGGTGAGTCTATAAGAGATTCAAAGAGGCATGTACTATTTGACATGTATCTCATGGTAAAACAAGGAAGGGGGAAAATGACAGTTATTACACAGACAGCACTTTGAAGTGGCCAGGAAGTAATCAGACGTGTTTTACAGGGATAATAAGTGGTCTTGAATTGCAGGTGGTGATTGAATCAGTGAACTTTCATGGGCAAGAACTTGTCATATTTATCATTTATTCCTAGACCCATGCTGTTTAATATGTGTTCTGTTAATATCAAGAAATGAAATTGAGCCTTTTTGCTATTTGGTACAAAAAGTTATAAACTAATTCTTGTTCTGATTCTTTTTTACATTGAAGTATAGTTGATTAATAGCATTGTGTTAGTTTCAGGTGTACAGCAAAGTGATTCAGTTATACATATACATGTATCTGTTCTTTTTCGGATTCTTTTCCCATATAGGTTATTATAAAGTATTGAGTAGAGTTCCCTGTGTTATACAGTAGGTCCTTGTTGGTTATCTCTTTTATGTATAGTAGTGTGTATATGTTAGTTCCAAACTCCTAATTTGATTCTAGTGTGTCATTAAATCTAACTGAATTAGTTTTCTTGTATAGTTTCTCTACCTTAAGGTACAACATTCTTTTACATAGTCATTTAAATTTTCTTTAAAGTTCATGTAACTATACTCGTATTTATGATTATGCAGCAAATTAGTCAATGACAAACTCCGTGAATATTTTTGATAACTCATTAGGTGTCCAAGTTAAGCAAAATTTCAGACGTGGTAGAATGAGTATGATGGATGTTATAATAAAATAAAGACTCTCCATTTTCCCCAAAAATGATTGAAAGGAACAAAATGTTTCTTCTCCTTCTAAAGCTTAGGCTGGGCATGTTGTTTCAAAAAAGTTCACAGTTATTCATGGTTCCTTTAATGGGCGGGCATTGACAATTGTAAATACACATACAACTTGACTTGTTTTTATTTTTTTAATCGTTTTTATTTTTACCAGTTGGAAATAGTATTCAGTTAATCTCTTCTACCCTCCATCTCCAAGGATCGCTAATAGCATCCATGCCAAGCAAATCCAAAGCACATGGGTTTGCATTTCATTTTAGCTCCATTAGTTACGGATGGTGACTCTACAAGCCTGGCTGGTGCCTGATGACAAGGAAGAGATTTCCTGAAGCACTTACCAATGTCTCCAGTATCTTTACTCCTCAACAGCTTCGTAACTGCCAGAGTCAACTTAGTAATGAATTTATAAACTCTCTGATTTCTTTTTTTTTTAATTTTTAAAATACATTTTTAGTTATTTTTGGTTGCATTGGGTCTTCGTTGCTGTGTGCGGGCTTTCTCTAGTTGTGGCGAGTGGGGACTCCTCTTCATTGCGGTGCGCGGGCTTCTCATTGCGGTGGCTTCTCTTGTTGTGGAGCACGGGCTCTAGGCGCGCGGGCTTCAGTAGTTGTGGCACGTGGGCTCAGTAGTTGTGGCTCGCGGGCTGTAGAGTGCAGGCTCAGTAGTTGTGGCTCACGGGCTTAGTTGCTCTGCGTCATGTGGGATCTTCCCGGACCAGGGCTCGAACCCATGTCCCTTGCATTGGCAGGTGGATTCTCAACCACTGCATCACCAGGGAATTCCAAACTCTCTGATTTATAGTTGATGCGTAGCCTGTTTTATTTCCCCCCAGAGCCCAGTAGCTGTGAAGACTATCAACTTAGCTACTATTTTGAGCCATTCTGAACTGATTTACAATTCAGAAGGTCCTGCGTGCAATCCAATAAAAAAGCAAGTGCCTTTTCCACCCTTTCAGCGGTTCATAGGAATAAAATGTTTTGTACCTTTCTAGAACGAATGACTTTTAAATGTGATATTTTATTTGGTGACATTTGATGAAAGAAGAGAGAAAGAAGCATTTCATTTAGGATGAATGGCGGGTGCCAGTGTTGGGGAAATCAGAGCAACGTTGCCAGCTGTGCTTGAAACGGTGTTTTCCGTGGATGCTCGGAGCTTAGCTTGTGATAAAGAATTGCAAAGCAAGCTGGAAAAAAGGAGGGGCTTGCCCAGGAAGGGATCCTGCCCAGCCTAATTGATTGCCAAGTGTTTAAAGAGCACAGACACCCTCTGCAGGGTTTCCTGCAATAAAGGCATTCTGTGAGACCTACCCTCTCAGCATGTAAAAGGCTGTGACCATCACCTTCCAGGGCTTCATCCTTTCATCAGCGCTCTGGTGTATTTCTAAACACCACCACCTGTGCTCTGGTCTCCTCTCGACTCATCATGGGTTATAGAAAGATGTGACTTCATGCTAAGAATAAAACCACTTGCTCTATTTTCAAAACTAACTTGGTTTACAGTGCCTTCTGGCAGAAGAGAAATGATCTGAAATGGGTTGAGTTGAATCCTTTGATCGCTGGCTAATTAGCAACATGGATGGCGTTTCTCGAAAGACCCTTTCGTTCAAGTTCTTAAGCTCTTGGATAAGCAAGCGAGTCTCCACCCGAGAGCGTATAAGACAATTTCAGAGTCGCTTGAATCTGTGTTCTTTTGTTTCACTGAAGTGATTCCCCTCTTTCTTCTGAACTACACAGTCAGGAAATGACGGAGTTTGCAGGTGATTATTTTAGGTGTGAAGAGAACTACCAGATAAGGGAAAGGAATGATGCACTGTTTGCCAAGGGGAGAAAGAATCATGGTGAGAGAGTCCCAGATAGAATTGCACTTGGCCTTGAATTGAACTTTGATGAATAGAAAAATAGAGGGCTGTGTTTCATAGCATATTTAATATTTATAAGTACTTAATACAAATGACGCATGGCATATAGGATAGATGTATTGACAGGTCTGACAGGAAAGGGGCACAACTTTTCTCACAGACTTGAAAAAAAAGTTACTAAAGAAATAATAAAAATAATAATAGTTTTCAAGCACAAGGCTCTACATTCTTTTAGATTAGAAAATTAGAAAATATCACCCATCTGAAAGTTATAGGAATTGGAACATTTCTAAGTCTGGGAGAAATGAGACTGAAGACGATAATTCTGTTCATTATTAACAATTAAAATATATAATTATTGTATTACTAATAATTATAACATATTAATATAAATTATAACAATTATATATATATTTATAATTATGTATTATATCAAGTATATAAAATTTTATACATAATAGAGTAATTATATGTAATATATCAATAATAACATTAATTATATATGATATAATTAATATATAAAATATGACTATTATATTATAGAATATGACATATAATTAATCATATGATAATAATTAATAATTCAGAAATATTGGGTTCATTGTTCTGGCATCAACACATAATCAAGTGTCCTCCAATTCCTGTGTTATAAATACTTCTGAAAGATTAGAACAAAACCAGTATTATGGTCAAAAAAGTTTGATGTGTTTCATAAAGTATTATTATCATGTTATAGATTTAAAAATGTTTTCCACAGAAGCCTGTTTATCATTGTGTAGCTCCAAATTCCACCCCCCCCCCCAAATATGGTATCTTGGAAATTTTGTCATGTAACTAATACGTATCTCCTAAAAATGTGGCATATTTTAGTTCTTAAGGTATTGATTGAATGGACAAAACTGCATGTAGCTGGGATTTCTAATGAAGAATATCCTTTGGTAAGTCCTTACGAGTGACTGAGAACTTCCAAGACATCACATGGCTGTTGATGGGATCTTGTCATAATTCATAGGGGTCTTACCTTGGGTTAAGAGAAAAACACACAAGACGTGAATCAAAAGACTATCTGTTGAGTACACGATATCTATAAACAAGGGATGAAAATAAATGAAATGGCCAATTATCAGTTGTATGCCTAGAAAGTGAAACTGCAGACCATGATATTAACTTCAGTTGGGAGTACACTTAGGTCTAGCAATTTTAAACAAGACACTAAAGACCCCATATAACTAAATTAGCGCTATGATGAACCTTGAGGACATGACCATTATACAATTTCATGTACAGCAAGCTCGTACCAAAAAGAACATGCAGCAAATATTGATACTATGCCAGGAACATTAGATGCATTAAACGTCTCCCCACGGTTGAGTATTTGAATTTATACTTACTGCTTTTCTACCCCTCAGGGATTTCCCTTACATTTCTGTCTTCTTAGAAATGCATTTCAATGTATTTGATACATAGCATATGCAATATTTTAGGTGTTTTGAATCTGCATGTTTGCACCAAGAAACTCAATTGCAGTATTCCTGGAAACAGAAGACTCATACTTCCCGTTCACCACCCTTAAAATGGAATAGACAGATTAGCTAGAACAGGTTTTCAACTATGGTGGAGGGACCCTTCTTCCATAAACCACTATAAAATTGACAAGATATACAAGACAGCTGTTTCCTGATATTGACCAACAGGCAGACAAGATAATGGTCTCTAAGAAAACAAGGAATTCGTGGGGTGAGACTACCTTTTTGCCTGAGTACAAATTCCTGGCGGGTGAACTAGTGACTTAGAATAGTAAGGTGGTTCTTCTGAGCTGAGAAGGCACTGGTCTGATTTCTTAGAACCTCATGAAGGAGCTGTACAGTCAGGCAGCCCAAAATCTGGAGGGGTGCTCTGCTTGAGTGTCTCTCTGTGGATGAGGTGGTACAGGCAGAGAACAAGACATGCTGGAAAGGCGGTGATGCAGGGAAAGAAAGATGCAACCAGAATCAAACCTTGGAGACCTTGAACATCCTACCCAGAGTAGAACTGCCAATTAGCATCTCATTGTGCATTGCAGAATTTCCTTAGTGAACACACAGAGTTGCTCATTTATCAATATTCATGGAAGGACAGATGAGCACACTTTATTATTAAGTATTTACCTCTGGGAACAGGAGGAGGAATGTTTTTGGGCAATGAATGACTTGACTTGTCCCTGTGTGGTTGTCCCTTTTTAATGAAAATTTTTGCCCTCATCAGATATGCCTTTTATGATAAGAGAAGTCAAAATATGTGGTACTTGGGACATAGTATATCCTTTAATGTTTTTCTTTTTTTTTTAATATTTGGAAGGATCTTTTTGCATGTTTTCTTTTTTTTTTTAACATCTTCATTGGAGTATAATTGCTTTACAATGGTGTGTTAGTTTCTGCTGTATAACAAAGTGAATCAGCTGTACATATACGTATATCCCCATATCTCCTCCCTCTTGCGTCTCCCTCCCACCCTCCCTATCCCACCCCTCTAGGTGGTCACAAAGCACCGAGCTGACCTCCCTGTGCTATGCGGCTGCTTCCCACTAGCTATCTATTTTACATTTGGTAGTGTATATATGTCCATGCCACTCTCTCACTTCGTCCCAGCTTACCCTTCCCCCTCCCCGTGTCCTCAAGTCCAACCTCTACATCTGCGTCTTTATTCCTGTCCTGCCCCTAGGTTCTTCAGAACCATTTTTTTTTTAGATTCCATATATATGTGTTAGCATACAGTATTTGTTTTTCTCTTTCTGACTTACTTCACTCTGTATGACGGATTACTACAAGAAACTATATGCCAATAAAATGGACAACCTGGAAGAAATGGACAAATTCTTAGAAAAGCACAACCTTCCGAGACTGAACCAGGAAGAAATAGAAAATAGGAACAGACCAATCACAAGCACTGAAATTGAAACTGTGATTAAAAATCTTCCAACAAACAAATGCCCAGGACCAGATGGCTTCACAGGCGAATTCTATCAAACATTTAGAGAAGAGCTAACACCCATCCTTCTCAAACTCTTCCAAAATATAGCAGAGGGAGGAACACTCCCAAACTCATTCTACGAGGCCACCATCACCCTGATACCAAAACCAGACAAAGATGTCACAAAGAAAGAAATTGCATGATTTCTTACCAGTCAATATTATCACTGAAATCTCAGCTTCCAAAATGTGCCATTGAAGGAAAATGGCCAAGAAAATTGAAGCCCTGTCTATAATGTAAGAAATGATAAGGAGCTTCATGTTGGATGGACAGCGGTCCTTTCGAATGAAGCTGAAGTTGTCAGAAGTGCCTCAAGAAATAGGTTGCAAATATGCAGTCAGACTTCTCCTGTTCACAGTTCTCTAGGCATAGATTTGCTCTGACAGAAATGGATTTGTGCACACAGCTACTAGGCTGTCACTGTAATGGATGAAAAGCTTCCAGATCCTCAACCAAATCACTGCCTGCCCCCAGACCACGAATGAAACAGGATTCTCAAAGTGAATTGTGTTACCAGCACAGTTCAGTTTGATAAAGATTGAATAACTAGGTGAAGCAGCATTACTCAAAGCCTAGAGATTAGGGAGAGAAAACAAGTGAAACAAGATAAAATGGGAAGTACATTTATTTTCCATGGTTATCCTTAAAGCAGCTTAAGGTCTCAGGTTTTTGTGGGATTGCGGTACGTGCATGCTATTTCAGTAGTTACATGTAAAAGTCGATGTCATATAAATAATTGGAGATAGTATTGTCATGCCTGACGTATAGAGTTGAAATATGGTGATTATTTGTACACCTTCTCGGGCATCTAAAGAAATACTTTAAGCCTCTAATGGAAGAAACCTGAATTTAAAAAAAATAATAACATGCTTATGTGCTTCACATATTTTATGGGCAGTTCCATTAAGAAGCAGATTCTAGTGTGTGTGTGTGTGTGTGTGTGTGTGTGTGTGTTTAACTGATTTAACTACTTTTCAACTCTAAACTTATCTGAAAAATAGAGTATGTCTCCTAGTGCTAGATGATGCTAAATGTTTTATAGATGTTAAAGTGTGTTGGTTTGGAAATGAGAAAAGTAGACACGTATCTTTGGGTATTTTTTGGTGTCCATTTCAGAGAGTTCGCAACCTGTGGCTTATACATTGATAGCACGAAAGTAACGAAAACCAATGAGGCGGGTTCATGTTCCAAAAGTCCCTTTCCTTCTGATTTATCTAGTTACTTTTATTTACTTATTTTTCCATCTCCTTGTCGCTTTCAAAACACATATCAACTGTTCAGTCTTTTGGGGGGAACTAGTTCACTGTCCTTTCTTTCATGAATCATTTTTCGTCACTTAGAATGATAGGACTCTGTAGTTGGAATGCAAATATTTTAGTGTGTGTGTATTGTATTTTTGCCTTAATTCTGCCACATAATTATAAGTAGACACCCTGCCACATGCATTGCATTTCCTTGTCATATTTTGCCAAGACTCAAAGAACAACGAATAGTCAGTTCCCTCTTTATTAATGCTTTCCTTTTTTTAATACAACATATTTTTACTTTACTACCTTCATAAGATGGAAAGTTGCATAGAGAGCAATAAACTGTTTTTTCTAGTAAGAGCATGTAGAAATATAAATATACTTCTAATAATTTCTTACCTGTGTTCCTCCAAAATGAATATTATGCTTTCATTATTTTACCATTCAGGTTGAAATAGTGTGTGGTTTTCCTTGTGATGGCCTCTTTGAATCACAGTTCATTTAGAAAAGGGGTGAGTAGGACGTAAAAGAGGAATTACCAAGGGGCCTACGAAAATTTGGGGGTTTGGCTCCACTGTATATACATATATGAAAACATCAAATTATATGCTTTAAACATGTACAGTTTAATGTTTAATTAATATGTCTCAGAAATGGGGGCTTTATCATTAAAATAAACTAAAAATATATGACAGTGGTTTCAGTGTTGTTCAGAATTTCCATATGTTTACTTCTACCTATGTACTGATTTTCTAGCTATTTTATCAATTATTAAAGAGGGATATTGAAATCCCTAATTCTTTGCAATTCTATTAGTTTTTTCTTCATGTATTTTGAAGTTCTCTTATTAGATGCATAAATATTTAGGGATCTTATGTTCTCTTCATGAATTGGACTCTTTATTATTTTAAAATGACCTTCTTTATCTAGGGCAATAGCCGTTGCTCTAAAACCTATTTTATCTCATACTAATATCGATAGGTTAGCACAATTTTGATTAATGTCAGCTTGTTATATATTTTTCATCATTTCACTCTTAACCCTTGTGTCTATATATTTAATGTTGTAGACAATAAAGTTAGGTCTTGCTTTCTATATGTCTTTTAATGGGAGTATTTAGATCATTTACATCTAATACGCTTGTTACATGGTCAGGAATAGATGTGTGATCACTATATTTGTTTTCTGTTTGTCCATCTGTTCTTTGTTCAGTTTTCCCTCCTTTTCCTCATTCTTTTGGATTGGCTGAAAAATTTTTATCATTCCGGTGTGTCTCATTTGTCATCATATTAGCTATAATTCTTTGTTTTGTTGTGTTAATCATTGATTTAGTGTTTATAGTGTGAGGCTTTAACTTGTCACAATTTAATTTCAAGTGATATTACATTATTTCATAAACAGTATAGGAACTTTGGAAAAATTTACTTTTCTTTCCTTAGAATGATTAACTTCAACTTCTCCTCTCCTGATTTTTGTGCCATGTTCTCATATATTTTAGTTTTACATATGCTATAAACCACAAACTACATTTTAATTTTTGTTTAAATATCCAATGATCCGTTAAAGAGATTAAATGAAATAACCTACTACATTTACCCATGTACTTTTCACTGTAGTTCTTAATTACTTTGATTAAATCCATATTTCCATCTGGTATAATTTCCTTTCTGCCTGAAATTTCTTATACTATAGGTCTGCTTGGGACAAAATACTTCAAACTTTTGTATGTCCAAAACAAAATTTTTTTTAAATTTTTTGAAAGCAAAAAGTATTTTTGCTTGGTATAAATTTCTAGGTTGACTGTGTTTTGTTTGCTTTTTGTTTCAGTTATAAATATTTCTATAAATATTTTTGAACGTTGTTCTCGGACATAGTTAAATTACTTGAAAACAGTTTGTTCTTGCCAGATTTTGCTTTTAGGATTTTTTTCTGGAAAGATCAGAGCTGTGTTCAGTGTTTGATCTTAGTTTGAGTCAAGGAATCCTGGATGGATGGAATATAGAGGGCAGTTAATCTTCTGATACAATGGGTAAACTATACCACAGGATAACATGATATGGTATGTTGCAATTCAGAGTTTCTAACAATGGCCAATTGATCACTGGACCTCAGAAAATGAAATAGCCTAATAGAGGCTGCTTGATATACAGGAGGGAGGGGATTTTCTGGATCTGCCTGGCAAAAACATAAAGCGATATCATAAGGAATCACAAAGTCTTATCTACTGTTCAGACTCATAGCAATTCATCACTGCAGAACTGTTTAGCTGAGAAAGGAATACTCTTGAGCAGAGACCCTATAATTAATTCATGAGTATATGATAAAACTCAAAACTACCCCTGTTCTTTCCCAAAAGGGACCTGCAGCCATTTTCCTGAATGAATATAAACAAGGGTAGAAGAAAAACTTCCAGGTATTTTTAGATACTAGGATATTATTAGCATATTAAAGTTATAATCATATTAAATCATTTTTACATTCACTCAGTATGAAAGGAATGTCATATAACAGATTTTTATAGTGAAATGATATATAGTTACATTCATTGCAAATCTTTGTAAGTCATAAACGTACTAAACTAATAAATCCACGTGATAAGCCATTTAAATTGGAAATCTTTACAATTTGTTTTTCTTTTTGAGAATTCCATACTTAGATGGATATTTATATTCATTGCTCCTTGAAACAAGAGTGATTTTCCCATCCCAGATTTCAGCTTGAGAAAATGAAAATAAACATAGACATTCTCATGGTTTTACCAAGTGTAAAAAGTAAACATTTTTATTAGAACTCAAATAATAGATACACATTGTATTTTCAAATATTTCTGGGTCTATAATAGTGTAGGGGCATCCTTAGTTTTTAACAATTAGATAGAAGAAAAACCTCTTCTGAAGTGTGTTTGCAAACATCTGCATCCCTCTGGGTGTAAAACCACATCTGCTTCTCCCCAAACCATTATTAAGAAAATATCCACTTGTCTGCTGAGGTCCTCAGAGCCAAAGTTGCTGACAGAACACTGCGTGCACAGAGCTGATTTCTGTCGAGTACAGCACAGTGGCCACTTCAGAAAGCAGCTACTGTTGGAAGAAGAATGCTTGCCTTACTTATTTTGTTACAGACTCAGTACTCATAAAACCTGGGTCCAAAAAAAAAAAAATTAACAATTGAGTCTTTCCCTTAATTAGCCCAATGATGTATAAATAGGCTACAAATAGCTTTTCTGTAGTTATTTGTGGGTAGGTTGGAGCAAACATTTTAAAGGCTGGTTAAGAACTTTAGTTTTTTTCATTCAGAGTGATCCTGAATTATCTGGGAAGGCCAATATAATCACAGTGTCTCTATAAGAGGAAGGCTGGGGGATCTGGGTCAAAGAGGAGATGGGACTTGTAAGAGAACATGTTCAGAGGTGTTTGCAATTAGTATGTGGACATCTTTGGGATACATTGTGCTGTCTACCACATCATGGGATCTAGAAATTCTATGCATAGTTATATATCCACCAAAATGCTTGCATAGGTGTACCTGAAGACATACTTTTTAAATGCATGTTGCAGTGTTATCTATAGCCACTCCAAAATGGGAAGATGGTCCAACCACAGTAGAATAGATTAATAAATTGTGTTCTGTGTAATTCAAGACAGCAATGAAAATGCACAAACCAATGTTATAGGCACCAACATGGATTAATCTCACAAACATGATACTGAGCAAAAGGAATCAAATGCCTAAGATTACGTGGGAAATGGCTCAAAGTGAACTTTGAGGTTCCGAGAAGTGTTCACTTTCGTGATGTAGACTGTGGTTACATGGCTCTTTGGTTTGGGTTTCTTTTTTAAAATAAATTATTGAGCAATAGTGTTACGTTTTGTGTGGTTTCCTGCATACATGATATATGATGTATAATGAAATAGTTCATTAATGGTGCATACCCTCATAAGTGAATCATTCCTTTGAACGTTATGAAGAAGCAAACTTTTGGGGCAATTATATGGTCCACAGTAAAGAATATCATCTTTCCCCAATAACAGAAGTTTGTACATACATGTACTTTCTTAGCTGCTTATTTATCTATCTATCATCTCTACTACCTACCTATCTATCCAGTTATCTATCTATCCATCTATCTGTCTGTCTATCTCTACTACCTACCTACCTATCTATGCATTTATCTATCTATCTACCTACCTACCTACCTACCTACCTACCTACCTACCTACCTACCTACCTGCCTATCTATCTATCTCATGTATCATCTGTATCTATCATCTGTCTCTAAATCATTTATCAATCTATTATCTATTATCTCTCATCTAATCTATCATTTAGCTAAATTTGTCATCTATCTATATCTTCTATCTATTTATCTTATCTATCTATCCATCCATCCATCCATCCATCCATCCAGCTAGCTAGCTAACTAGTTGTTTTTCTTCTCCAGCTATGTGGCTTGGCTTCTTTTCACTTTCTTTTTTCTGTAAAATTATTTCTTTCATTTATCTATTTTTGGCTGCATTGTGTCTTCATTGCTGCACGCGGGCTTTCTCTAGTTGCGGCGAGTGGGGGCTACTCTTCATTGCGGTGCGTGGGCTTCTCATTGCGGTGGCTTCTCTGTTGCAGAGCATGGGCTCTAGGCACACGGGCTTCAGTAGTTGTGGCACGTGGGCTCAGTAGTTGTGGCTCGCGGGCTCTAGAGCACAGGCTCAGTAGTTGTGGCGCACGGGCTCAGTTGCTCCGTGGCACGTGGGATCTTCCTGGACCAGGGCTCGAACCCGTGTCCCCTGCATTGGCAGGCGCATTCTTAACCACTGCACCACGAGGGAAGTCCCTAGACTTTTTAATGATGGCCATTCTGACCAGTGTGAGATGGTACCTCATTGCAGTTTTGATTGGCATTTCTCTAATAATTAGCGATATTGAGCATCTTTTCATGTGCCTATTGACCATTTGTATTTCTTCTTTGAAGAAATGGAAGACACACATCTGAACGTCCATACAGCTAATGATTGGGAGTAATACATGCTCATATTAAAAATCACACTAGGAATAGAGGCAGCAAATGCAGTTATAAAAGTGATACTGAAAGTCTTGCTGGTTTTCATAAAGCCAGCCAAACATAATATGAATGTACATAGGTTCCTATTGGATACTATGTTGTAAAAATATACATATATTATTACCAAAATATCATTAATAAAAAATACTATGTGTTCACATGAGCTAGGTAGGAGGATAAATCGGGAATTTTGTGCCATGCAGTTAGGAAATATTGCTTAGGAGAACAAGGAATTAGGTATATGTTTATTTCAAAATATCAAGTATTTGCAATGAAACATTTATGAAACATAGAAAAGTGTCCATCAGAGAATAAAATGAGTGGTACCCCTAACTGTAATGCAAACTACTCTCCATATTTTGTTGTTGTACAGTCTTCCTTTGAAAATTGTTTTACAGAGTAGACTTCGTAGTCAAAGAGATGTGTAAATGGTTCAAGTGAAGGATTTTGTTCCGGTGGGTAGATGAGAAACACTTTGGAATACATGGGCGTGAAGGAAACAGAAGGGAGGGAAGACATTTTGTTAGGGTCTAAATGTTTCCGCAGGAACCAGCCAGGGGAGGAAAGGTTGAATGTGAGGAGCTAAAGAACCATGTGAAGTCGGAAGATTTTGTAGATCCTCATGAAATCGATGGTAATTTGACAGGTTGATCAAAGGCGCCAGGGGAGATGGCAGAATCCCAAGTGGAAAGACAGTTTTTCAGTCAAGGGAACCTGGCATGAAGGCATATGGTCTTCTAGACTAGAGCAAGATATAGAAGGCACAGAGTCTCTTCCCATATGAAAGAACATGTGGGTATGGAACGGGCATTCTCAACCTTGACCCTATTGATATTTGGGGCAGGGCACTTCTTTGTGGTGGCTATGGGCTGCCCTGTGCACTTTGGGACTTTTGGGGACACCTCTGGTTCTACCTACCAGCTGTCAGTAGTGTTCCCATAACTAAAAATGTCCCCGGTTCTTGTCAAACATCCCCTAGGGTACCCAATGCCACCATCTTATCTCCCCCTCTCACCCCGCAAAGAAACACTCATTTATGCCATAGCCACCTCTCTGGGTGAGACACAGTAGATGAGTTCCTGGAGGGTCCTCCCCAAATACTTGAGACTGAATAACACCCCGGTACTTTCCCTCCCAAACTTTGGGGTTAGCAGTTTACATTCAAATGCGAGGGCTGTCCATCACTGGTTTTCGTAGAATCCAGCAGTAGGAGCTGGAGGTGAGTTTACTTTCATGAAATGAATACATACATAAAGTTATGGAACATTTCTCATTCCGGAGTGAGGTCATTCAACTCTACACCTGTGCAGATAGAAAGTTCACACCTGCTGGCGATTTGAGGTACCCAGGAGAGTCCAGAAAATAGCCACACTGTACTTCTCCATAGGACTCTTGCCCGTGTGGTTTTTTGTTGTTTTTTTTTTTTGCCACGTTAACATTTTAAAATTGAAGTATATAGTTCATTTACAGTGTTGTGTTAGTTTCAAGTGTACAGCAAAGTGATTCAGTTATCCATATTTTTTTTCATATTCTTTTCCCTTATAGGTTATTACAAAATATTGAGTAGAGTTCCCTGTGCTATACAGTAAGACCTCGTTGGTTATCTATTTTATATATATTAGTGTACCCGTTAATCCCAAACTCCCAATTTATCTCTCCTCCCCCAACCCCGCACCAACTACAGATGTAGAAAACAAACTTCTGGTTACCAAAGGGGATCACCCCTATGATTTTAAGCCAGTTTGCAAGGAGCATGGCAGAGCTTTTCTAGCTGAGATGATACCTTCATGGAGCGACAGGCATCCATTCAGAACATCCTGGGTGTCAGTTCTATTCAAAGGCTTCCTGAACTACCAATAGATCCTCTATCAGATGGTTGGTCTATGAGAATGACCTCAGGGTTTTGTTTCATTGTCGGTGGTTTTCTTTTAATCCCCTAGCTGATGACAGGCAATTATGTCAATGACATAATCAGAGGATACACGTGGTTGCATAGAATGCTTATTTCTCAATATCTCCAGGACAAGCTAGTCAGCATTCTCAAAATGTTTCCTTTAGAGACCTACTGTTTAGGAATTTTAAACTTATTTACAGTCAAGTATTCATCTATTGAAATGGAGATAGTCTTACAAAGGGTCGTTCTACTGAAATCACATTCCCAGTATCTTAGCTGGAATTAGGAAACTAAATTGGAATTAGGGAAACAAAAGTGACACACATGAATGGTCTCACAATGTCTCTGAAACTGACCCTATACACTACAGAAAATGGAAACTGACTGACGTTGGTCAATATCGGAATGAGAGCAACAAAATCTTTGAAATTTCGATAGTGTTTGGTATCATAAAATTACTCTGCACCCAACATATGAAGACAAATGTTAAGCATTTTGATAAGAAGGATATTATTGAAACATCTACTTCAAAAACACATTTTGTAAAAGCAGAATATGCTTCTATGGAGATGTTTTGCATCAATGTGGGGTTTATTTTTAGCTCCCTCAAGGACAGCTGCCAGCTTATGACTGAGAATCTGCAACTTGATGGGTCAGTGCATCTTAAAAAAATATTACGTTACTATGGGAATTTGTTTGCGGAGTGAATTTTGAAAAGATTACAGCCAGCAAATAAACAGAGATGAATACAGAGTTTCATATATCTTTTAGATGAGTTCACAATATTTCTCTACACATCACTGATGTATGATAAAACTGAATTGTTTGGGGCTCAAAGGCTTCCAGGTTACATAAATCCAACTAAAGAGCTAAATATTCAGACTGCATTCCTTTGTCGGGGAGAGAAAAACAAAGCGCCATGCAGTGTCATGGAGGTTGAGATATTTGATCTGCATTTGGAAATGTCAAACTAGTGTTTATAATGACAGGAACATAGATTTCTATTAAAATATTTCAACCTTGGGTTAATAGGAATATATTAACTCTACCATCAATGATGCAGCAAAGTACTGATTCATGATTTACACACACATCAAGGTAGGGGTTTAAATGCATAGTAAAGATATCCAAGAGGGGTGATCTGTTTACGTGTTATAGTAATCACCACAGCTTCCTCCTCATCCTAGAAGACTGCAGTCTAAGACAGGTCCCTCTTCTGTGCTTCTTGACGTGACAGGGTCTCATGTCCTACAGAGCACAATGAAGAAATAAATGAGTTCCACACTTCATAGACATTACTCTTGAAAAACAATGGTCTAATTTATCTCCCCCACGCCCCTCACTATCCCCTTTGGTAACCACAAGTCTGTTCTCTATGTCTGTGAGTCTGTTTTTGTTTCATAGATAAGTTCATTTGTGTCATATTTTAGATTCCACATATAGGTGCTATTATATGGTATTTGTCGTTCTCTGACTTACTTCACTTAGTATGATCATCTCTAGGTGCATCCATGTTGCTGCAAATGGCATTATTTCATTCTTTTTTATGGCTGAGTAGTATTCCATTGTGTATATGTACCACCTCTTCTTTATCCAATCATCTGTCGATGGACACTTAGGTCGCTTCCATGTCTTGGCTATTGTAAATAGTCCTACTATGAACATTGGGGTGCGTGTACCTTTTCGAATTATAGTTTTGTCTGGATATATGGCCAGGAGTGGGATTGCTGGATCATATGGTAGCTCTGTTTTTAGTTTTCTGAGGAACCTCCATACTGTTCTCCATAGTGGCTGCCCTAACTTTCATTCCTACCAACCGTGGAGGAGAGTTCCCCTTTCTCCACACCCTCTCCAGCATTTGTTATTTGTAGACTTTTTAATGATGGCCATTGTGACTGGTGTGAGGTGGTACCTCATTGTAGTTTTGATTTGCATTTCTCTAATAATCGGTGATGCTGAACATCTTTTCATGTGCCTGTTGGCCATCTGTATGTCTTCTTTGGAGAAATGTCTGTGTAGGTCTTCTGCCTGTTTTTTGATTGGGTTGTTTGTTATTTTGTTGTTGAGTTGTGTGAGCTGAAAAATCTTTAATAGCATATGTAATTGTTAAAAACTCGAAACAATCCAGACGTCCGTTAACAGTGGAATGTGTAAACATATGGAGGCTCTTCCTGTAAGTGAATCTCTGAAAGGATGAAAATGAATAACCTCTTGCTACACATAGATCTGCATCACAGCTGAGCGTCACCAACAAAAGGCTGAGAAAGAGGAAGCCACAGTTAAAGAGAACTTGTGGAATCAGTCCTTTGGTGTTAAATCTCAGAAAAAAAAAAAGTTGCCTTTTGGAAGAGAGTAGACATCTCTATGGAGACTTAGCAGGAAGTAAGCTTCTGAAGTCCTGCGAAGGTTCTGTTCCTTGATTTGGTGGTAGTCATACCTGATAAACTCACGGAGAACATACGTTTTGTGCATTTCCTCACATATAAATTATATTCTTTAATATACATCTTATTAAAACATATGACACTTGGATTTCAATTATCTAAAAGGAAAATAAACCAACTCTGCGTGTGTGCGTGTCTGTGTGTGTGTGTGGCTTTTCACATCTGAAAAAAAAAAAAAACAGAAGCAGATTCAGCACAATGTTAAAGATATCTCTGGGAGTGTGTGTGTACTTTACGTTTTACAATTTTTCAAGTTTTCTAAACTACATGTGTCACTTTATTAAAGTTTTAAGGAAAAAAAGTTGCAATGAGATAGCAAATAAAACCAGCGCGTTTTTGACAGCATTGTCTAATAAACTGTTTTCAAGTTGTGCCACTAGAACAGCTGAATTTAGTGACAGCTCTCAGTCCTGTTGTGCCAACGAAAATCTTTGGTTGTATGCAGTGTATTCCCAATGCAGTGTAGTGCTTATTCATTTTATACATAGTAGTTTGTACCTCTTAATTCCCTCCCCCTATCTTGCCCCTTCTCCTTCCCTCTCCCCACTGGTAACTACTAGTTTGTCCTCTATATCTGTGAATCTGTTTCTGTTTTGCATATACGTTCGGTTTATTTTTCAGATTCCACATATAAGTGATATCATACGGTATTTGTCTTTCTCTTTCTGACCTATTTCACTAAGCATGATATTCTCTAGGTCCATCCACGTTGCTGTAAATGACAGAATTCCATTCTTTTTTTTTTTTTTTAATGTATCAGCCCTCTTTATCTTCCCTCAATTTAGAAAGTTCTCATTTTTCCTCAGCTGCATTTTATATCTAAACCAACTCCAATACACTAAGTCCATTTTAATCTCTCTGATTGTAACTACATAAAATATTAAAAATAAACCGCAGGCATCAACAATGTTAATTGATTTGTCTGTAACTCACTTTAAAACTATATATAAAGTTGATTGCTTATAGATTCCGTTTATTTGTCAATGAGGTGAAGCTTTCCTATCCTGAAAAAAAATTTTTTTTCCCAGTGGCTTTCACTTACAAATTCGAATGCATAAAATTTGAGATAGTAATTCATGATTTGGCTTGTGGGTAGAGGTAACTATTCACCGTGATGTATTTACCTTAAAACGAGGGGCATAATAATAGACTTTAGGGCAAAGCACTCAGTTCACAGGGGAAGTTATGTTCCGGCAGATGTTTAAATAATGTTATTGCCTTCCAAGGGAAACACAAGAAAAGTCCGTAGGTGAGTGCATCTATAATGCATTAATCTTGCAATGGGCGTTAATCCTTCAACAGTGCATGTTCCTGCAGCTTTGTGTGATCAAAACAAAGTGACAGTGAGGGCAACCGCCCTCCATCAAGCCTCAAGCAGGCATCTGCAAACATATGTCAGAACCCCTAATGGCAAATGACAGGGTGAAGCCTCACATCATATGCACAGATTGAATCATTTTTACAAACCCCTGACGTGCTGGAAAGTGGACCCAGTCCATATCTCTGTGCAGTGCCCTCCTCTAGAAACTGCCCACTTAGATGGACATCTTTTTGTTGAGATGACTTCACCTTATTCTTACGTCTAAAACTGTGGAGAAATATGTTACTGGGCTTTAGGGAGGGAGCTGCAAAAATAAGTAGCCAAAAAGTCCGATTTTAAAGTCCTATTTCCACACATGAGTTTCAGGCAATAAGGATACGGTGAATAGCATAGTCCTGGCAACCATAAGCCTGAATCGTAACAGAATTCCCATCCACACTGTGGAATCCAAAACCGGAATGTAATAGTTACCCTATGAACATGTTCTGGATGAATGTCAGGCAGTTCAACCAGTATCTTTAAATTAATTTTTTTTGCGTATTTTAATTTTTATTTCTAAATTTTATTGAAGTAGAGTTGAATTACAAAGTTGTGTTAATTTCTGCTGTACAGAAAAGTGACTCAGTTATACATATATAGACATTCTTTTTCATATTCTTTTCCATTATGGTTTGTCACAGGATATTGAATATTGTTCCCTGTGCTATACAGTATTATTTATCCATATTATATTTACATTAATTTTTGAAGAGATGATAGATTTACCAGTGTGAAGATCGTGATGTATGTTTTCAATAGCCAAGAGTCTTTACATATGCACATGAAGATTTACAAGTTACTTGGAGGGGAAAAAAAAGTCCCATTAGGATTTAGTTAACAGATTGAGGGCCAGAATGAAACATTTTTTGTGCATAAGGGTAAAAATAACAACAGGATGATGGAAGTGGGAACTCTTAGCATGAAAGAGAATGGCAACAAAAAATATCTGCCTCCAGAAAATCTGCAGAGTATTTTATGGACTCTTTAGCTAGAATTTATAAAAATAAAATACTTTAAAACATTGAAGTATAGTTGATTTGCAATGTTGTGTTAGTTTCTGCTGTACAGCAAAGTTATACATACATATACATCTATGTATATGTATATGCATACATATATACATACATATACAGTTATATGTATATACATACATAGACATCTATTTTTCTCAGATTTTTTTCCCTTAAGGTTATTACAAAATATTGTATATTCCCTGTGCTATATAGTAGGTCCTTGTTGTTTATCTATTTTGTATATAGTTGTGTGTATCTGTTAATCCCAAACTCCTAATTTATCCCTGCCCCTTCCCCTTTGGTAACCATAAGTTGCACAACAAAGTTTGTTTCTATGTCTGAGTCTGTTTCTGTTTCGTAGATAAGTTCATTTGTGTCATATTTTAGATTTCACATATAAGCTATAGCATGTGGTATTTGTCTTTCTCTGTCTGGCTTATTTCACTTAGTATGATCATCTCTAGGTCCGTCCATGTTGCTGCAAATGGCATTATTTTGTTCATTTTTATGGCTGAGTAGTATTCCATTGTATATATGTACCACGTCTTCTTTATCCATTCATCTGTTGATGGACGCTTAGGTTGCTTCCATGTCTTGGCTATTGTAAATAGTGCTGCAGTGAACATTGGGGTGCATGTATCTTTTCAAATTGTAGTTTTCGTCTTTTCTGGATATATGCCCAGGAAAAAATATTCACTTTTTAAATGAAATAGTCCTCTACTTATTGCATCCTCTAAAAATTTCGAGCTGTGGGTTTTTGGGATAATCATTAATCTTTATCCAACTCAGTTTGCTTCTGTCAAATGGGAATAATCATATCAGCCTCAGAACTGTTGGAGAAATGTAAATAAAATAAAGTATGTCAAACAGAGGGCAGAACTTGGCCCAGGAAGCAATTGCTGAGTGGGACTTATTGTCATTATTATTAGTCCAGATAATCTAATCTGTCCTACCATTGTGTCAAAAGGAATGAGAGGGAGGAGAAAAGCCTTAGAACAAGATTAATCATTTTGATTATGTTCCTGCGGTTAACTAATTGTTTGCTGAGTGATCTTGAATCAGTTTTCCAGTTCCTCTGGGTCTCAACTGAGGATTTTTCTTGTTCTATAAAATGAAACCGTCATACGAACTTATCTTCACCATTTGTGTAAGCTGTAATGTTACAAGGTTTTATTATGTCTGTTCTTCAAGGAGAAAAGCCTCAACAGGACACTGGAGGCCGCTTAATTGGAGTCATAACCAATTAGCTTCTTGTTCCTGAAAGACACGATGCCCTTTGGCTGTATTTCCACTCTGGCTCCTTTGGTGAAGTCATGGTAACATTTTAAAGAAAAAAGAAAAAAAAAGAACAATATTGACCCTGGTTAATGTCCCTTTCTCCATTACTTTTATGACTTCTTTATCTTTTTTTTTTTGAAGAGGAAGCATGGAGGAGAGGACTTCACTAAACACGGTCATGTAATGAATCTCGATGTCAGGAAAGGCTTGTCAAGTTGCTGAATCTCATTAGAATGCCAGGCAGAAAACCTTAATTAAATGCGATTAGGAGCAAGAATTCAGTATCAAGGAAGGTTCAGGATGTCAGAATCAAAACGGCCAACAAGAGCTGTAATGCAAAGTGCATAGGGTTAGCATTTAGCTGGAGACGTTGAAAAACATGTATTTCCAAAAAAAATGCATGGCATAAAAAACATGATTGAAATTTTGGGTTATATCAATTTAAAATAATAGGCTAAGGTTTTTTTTTTGACATGTACATATAATGTACATATAGCTGAATCTATAGCTAGGCATGAAAATTGGTCTCTGCAGTTCAAGGCAATATACATTCTTTGCAAAACCAAATTTCTTAACTTTAAAAACTAGGTTTTCAGTAGGCAACACAGAAAAATAATTGCCCCTCCCACAAAAGGCCCTCACCATCCATGTAATGCCAGAAACAGTGAATGTTTTTATCTGTCGTGAATCATTTCACCATGATAATAAAAATGAAAGCTGATGTGTGTTAGGCAAACAGTATCTCTAAGAACACGCTTCTAAAACTTGTCTTTTCTTATTTAAAACACTTACTGGAAAATGGCCCCATACGGTTGTATAAATGCATTTGGATATGTGTATGTGTATAAAGCAGTGGAGACAGAATTAGAAGACGTGGGAGGACAGAGGGAAGGACAGAAAGAAGAGTACTTGGATTGGTCAGAATGAAAGAATGCCAAAGAGAGTGATGTCAAGTACAATCTTTTTGATAACATTTTATTCAAAACCACTTAACCAAGGCCTAATGCCCAGCTGCAGACCACTGTGTTTTAATTTAATTTCGTGTAGTTTAGATCTTGGCGCCTAAAAGCAGAAGTTGATTTTAATCTCACCTTTTTCATCTTTCTGTTGTCTTGACGTCATTAAGAACCTCCCAGGACTTGCTTCTCTGTCCCCCCACCACCAACCCCTGGCCAAATAAAACCCCCAAACACCAAAGCATTTTTTACCTCAAAGTTGTCAGATTATACTGTTTGCCTTAGGGATCCAATTTCCCACTTATAGTAATTACTAGATTTTTAAAATTCCCTCCCTCAAGAGGATGGGTACCTAAAGCGATCAAATAGAAAAGTATCATCTGCTATAAAGAAGTTTTGCAGAGAACAGAATTTCTTATCACCATATAAACAAACACTGCTTCTATAAGCATATGCTCAGACATGGAAATAGTCTCATTATATACACCCCAATGGCATAATGCTGTTTGCCAAAATGGCACTCAGTATCCCATATATGTTCATTACCAGTTATGCACATGCATCTATACCCATGTATATTTACATGTACATATAGCTATATGTGGTATAGGTATGTAGAGATCTATTCAAAGATATATATAGATATTTGCATACATGTGTATGAGAAACTTCCATGTGCAACGTTCTGGAATTTGGAAGAGAAATCAAGAATATTTGTTGCAAATCACAATTAGTTCATTCTGACAAAACAGCAAGGAGAAAATAAGCCAAACTTCACCTGAAGAAGACAGATTGTATTTCCTTTATGAGCTATGTAAGTGACTGGAGCATTTTAAAAAATCCTTAAGACGCTAAGTGCCATGATAGTGCCTTCTTTCAGTCTACCTATGGAGAGTTACTATGTGTGTGTGCCTTTTGTTCCAAAACTTTATCGTGAAAACAACCACAAGAGCATGAATAAATATATATACTAATGAGAATTATTTGTCAATTTGATTTTGCACGCAAAGTTCTTCTCATAGAATTAAGTTGCTAGAAAAAGAATACTGCAGGTAAACTTTAAAGACATTGTGCAGATAAGTGGATTATAATCTCTACTTCCTTCTGTGATTGACATATGCAGGGGCCATTGTATTCCCCACGGAGACATAACATGCAGGAAAAACAAACTACAGAACCAAGAAAGCATCACCCAGGAGATGAAACTAAATCCTTATGGCTGTTTACTCACATGTGACAGTTGTTTATTCTTCCCTTTTAAATTGATTTCTGTTTATCCCTAGATGGTGTCATATAATATTCATAAGAAAGAATCACAAAAGAAAGGAGAGTGCTTTTGAGTTAGACTAATTAGGTGCTTGCTTAGTTGTTTAGATGAAGCGAAGTTATTTAAATGCTGATTTCCGTTTCTGTAATTTCGTAAACATTCCTTCTTCCCAAGACTTATACACAAAGACTCGTCTCATGCACATGCAAGCACATACATGCACACACAGGCACACACAGCAGAGCGCTATGGGCTGGGAAGTTCATGCGTGAATGTTTACATGTCTAGCTAGAAAGAAAGATACATTGATTGATATCGACCTATAATCACTTTTGCTATCCCATTCATTTGTTATTTGACTCTCCTAAGAATTCATCAATGTTTTACTCTCAAGTTGGAATTGTCTTTGCAATCCCTTAAATTGGGAAAATTGACATGATGATTTGAATAACTCCAAACCCTGAATTATATTTTATCTGAATTGTTTAGGTAATTTGATTATAATAATAAGGAAGAGAGGGTAGAAAATTGCTTTTAGTTTCAATGCTTCCAAATGCTGAGATGCGTAAAGTTAAATTCAGAACTGTCAGTCATATATTTCTATGAAACTGTGGAAACAGGAAATCTGTTCATTTGTGGCAATTATATGCTTTTTTTTCATTACCAATTTGAGCAAATCAAGATGCAGTAATTTCAACTCCAAGGGCAAGGCTACACCCAATTCTCACCCAGCTGTTTCTGGTGCTTTACACAGCATTCATACTAATGAATTCTGATAACCAGAATTATTCTTTTTATAGACACTGACATTCAATTAATAATGGAAAAAACTGACTCAGGTTTAAGTTGTGCAAGGGGGCACCCACCAAAATTCTGCAGACATCAATCTCATGAATTTCAAATAACTCTGAGGAAGAGAGTCCTGTGAAAATAATACTGTTTATTGCATCCATTCAATCTCTGTTAGTTGTGATAGATCTTCAGGATACATCAGTAAACATTCCAGAGAGTGCTATGGTCAATGTGGACTAAGTATTCCTTCACAGAGTGAAAGCAATATTACGTTTGAAAGATAATATCACACCATATTTAGAAGAAAGACACCCAGGGCAATGAAACGTACGATGTTCTTCAAAAATACCATCTGGGGGTTTCCCTGGCTGTCCAGTGCTTGAGACTCTGTGCTTCCACTGCAGGAGGTGCGGGTTCAATCCCTGGTTGGGGAACTAACATCCCGTATGCCGAGCGGCCAAAAAAAAAAAAAAATCGTTCAACTGAATAAAAATGAAAATACAACATCTCAACTTAAAAATTTTAATAAAAAAATACCATCTGTATTTTATGATTCAAATTAGTATCTGACTAGGAAAACCTAAGTCATCTTCTCACAACTTCACATGGAAAATTTTGAATGCTTATTAAACATGGGAAACAGGTAGACAATGAAGGAAATCGCTGGTGATGGTTTCTCAGAATTCTGCAAACTTCTCCACACATCCCAATATGAGATGTGAACGAAGGGGCATGAGTAACCCGGGGACCAGAGAGACATCATTCCTCAGATTGTCTTGACTTCTAGCTTATCGACTGGTCTCTGAATCCCAAGGTCAAATAAAAAGCCAAGGGTTGATTTGTATTCCCTTCTTGCAATTGCTTCCTGTATATATCTTCTCTTCATAGAGCAGTTAGAAACATGGAGAACACCTGGATATGCCCAGAGGTTCCATGAGACAATGTCTATAACTTCCTGTCTCTCAGCTTCTTCCTCTTTCTTCTCTATCCTTGGAATACTTCCTGAACAAGTCATGTGCCCAGGAGTCTTGGCCTCGGGATATGCTTTTGGAGAACTTGAACAAATTAAGTCATTTTCTAAGCAGAAGAAAATCCTAAATATCTGCCCACAGCTGACAGTAATGTAATTCAAAAGAAAAATACAAATGTCTTCCTGATTGATTACTTGAAGCATTATTTGGTGTTATTTCACCTTGTTTTGTTTTCAGTCATTTACATGAGTTTTGCTAGAAAATGGTGCAGTAACAAATAATCCTCAAATTTTAGGGACTTAGTCAATGATGGGCTATACTTTACTCATGTTGTGTGGTAGGGTATGTGAAGCAAACACCACCTGGAACGTGCCTTTCTTATTTCTGAGGGAAGGATCATGAAACTGGCAAAGACCCACAGCAGGTCAAAAGCTTCTGGTTGTAACTCAAGTAGGACGCTCTGCTCAAACATTATTGGCCAAAAAAGATGTATGGAGCAGATTGAAAATGCTGTAGGATATTGTTGATTAGAAATGTGTTTGTATGCTATTTTAAGGATATTGGAATAAATCCTGTAGAGAGTAGAGAGTTGAAGCCTCACTTTGCAGAGAGGGGAAATGGCTGTTACAAAGAGAGACACGCAACCAACGTGAATGGCTCAAATGTGAGAGAAGTTTGTCCTGTCCATAGCAGGGTGGGTAGGAGTGGTCGAGATCAGCCAGGGTTTTCCATTGTGTGTGCCTGCAATTGTCTGATGGGTGGTTGTCATCTTCAAGGATGAAGCTGCATGCCCATCATACGGAAAGGAAAAACAGAGTCAAAGGAAAGCAAATTTACTTTGACTAAGAGGGATATTCGTTGACAACCCTCAAAAAAAATCAGCTTTTTTAACAATGACAACAAAATACACAAATGACCTCTGCTCCCCACCTCTGGGTCAAGCATGGAATATGAGCCATCACTTGAGTGTATGAACCAGCTCTGAAGACATTCAAGAGGAATGGGCAAAATACAGCTTCAAGTATCTTCTTAGTTATATTCTGAGGAAATCCCAGCACATCTGAGATCATCATGGGCCACCATAATGTCTAGGTCAGACATATTACCAAGCAATGACTCAGACTCATTTTGATAGAAGAGGAAATGGGAGTATCCTGTGAATGGATTGTCTTCAAGTATTTTGTGGGATATGACAGCTAAGGTTTGAAGGATGAGCACCATGGTTTTATGAGTCTGTGAATAAGTGGAGGCTCTTTACCCACTTACACAATATTCAGTCTTTTAACAAATAGTCATTGTGGTAAGCCACTACCATTTAGAACGCTGGGATAACAGTGGTAAGAAAAAGATATGTATTTGTAAAAAAAAAAAAAAAAAAAAAAGTAAATAAAATGTCAGCCCTGTCATGGAGCTTTTCGTCTGTGTCCCCTACTCTTTTTTAATTTTTTTTTTATAAATTTATTTATT
Source organism: Balaenoptera musculus (assembly GCF_009873245.2). Classification (NCBI taxonomy): domain Eukaryota; kingdom Metazoa; phylum Chordata; class Mammalia; order Artiodactyla; family Balaenopteridae; genus Balaenoptera; species Balaenoptera musculus. The sequence goes on from NW_023503204.1 coordinate 28,216, forward strand.
TTATTTTTGGCTGCATTGGGTCTTTGTTGCTGCACGCGGGCTTTCTCTATTGCGGCGAGTGGGGGCTACTCTTCATTGTGGTGCGCGGGCTTCTCATTGTAGTGGCTTCTCTTGTTGCAGGGTATGGCTCTAGGCACGTGGGCTCTAGTAGTTGTGGCACGCGGGTTCAGTAGTTGTGATGCACAGGCTTAGTTGCTCCATGGCATGTGGGATCTTCCCAGACCAGAGCTCGAACCCATGACCCCTGCGTTGGCAGGCGGATTCTTAACCACTGCGCCACCAGGGAAGTCCCCTGGCTCCCCTACTCTTTAAGGGTTAGGTAGCCCTCTACCTTCTGAACATCCTTGCCTTTAAGTCTTCACCTCTTTCTTGAGTACTTATTCCAAATGGTGGACCCTACTAGGTTTCTTACGTAGTCTTCTCCTTCAGATATTAAAATACCTTGGGGCTTCCCATATCTGCATCCTTTTGAGAGCAGAGAGTTTCTTACTGAGATGTCCCTTGTTTTCTTCCTATAACAGGAATAGTCACCAGATACACGTACCGATCTGAACTGCAGGGTTGCTTGCCTTCTGGGGTTTCTGCCGTAAGCTGTTATAAGAGGCTTTTGGGCTGGAGGTTCATGGTTCTCATACGACATTGTCGGGGACTTGCTGACTCTGTCACCGTATCCACTGCCTGGGAAGCTAGGATTCTCTCTATCACTGCTTCTTCTGTTTTCTCGTGCATTGGGGGGAGGGTTAGCTGTTGTTTGCTGGAGCTGCAGGTACCTCCTGTTGTGATGGAGCAGAGATCTTTCTAGGTGGCTGGTGGACTTGGCTTGCCTTGCAGACTGGTTAGGGGTCCATGCTAGTGGTCCAGCCATTGTCTCCGCCAGATGGGCAGTTTGGTCATGTGACATTTAGGAGGAAATGAGCCCCATGAGATGGCGGCTTGCTATCGGTGCGTCTGACCTCACAGCCAACATGGGTGGGGACCTCGGAGCCCTTAGATTGCATTTGTGGTATTATTTGGCCAAATAATAATTTTCCTCTCTCTGTGTCAGGAGATGTGTATTCTGGACCACTGTATCCTAGAACACTCAATTGGCTTGAAGTCACTTCTACTTTTCCATGCCGATATAGGACATCCTTCCAGAGCTGAAAGTTCCTGCACCAATTGCAGGAACCTTGAGTTTCAGTTTTGTTTGTTTGCTTTGTTTTATTGAAGTATAGTTGATTAACAATGTTGTGTTTCAGGTGTACAGTGAAGTGATTCAGTTTTACACATATATTTTTTTTTCAGATTATTTTCTCTTATAGGTTATTACAAGATACTGAATATAGCTCCCTGTGCTATGCAGTAGGTCCTTGTTGGTTATCTATTTTATATATAGTAGTGTGTATCTGTTAATCCCAAACTTCTAATTTACCCCTCCCTCACTCTTTCCCCTTTGGTAACCACAAGTTTGTTTTCTATGTCCACGAGTCTGTTTCTGTTTTGTAAATAAGTTCATTTGTATCATTTTCGTAGGTTCCACATATAAGTGATATCATATGATATTTGTCTTTCTCTGTCTGACTTACTTCACTTAGTATGATAATCTCTAAGTCTATCCATGTTGCTGCCAATGGCATTATTTCATTCTTTTTTATGGCTGAGTAATATTCCATTGTATATATGTACCACATCTTCTTTATCCATTCATCTTCCTATGGGCACTTAGGTTGCTTCCATGTCCTGGCTCTCATAAATAGTGCTGCTGTGAACATTGGGGTATGTGTGTCTTTTCTTATTACGGTTTCCTCCGGATATATGCCCAGGAGTGGGATTGCTGGGTCACATGGTAGTTCTTTTTTTAGTTTTTTAAGGACCCTCCATACTGTTTCCATAGTGACTGTACCAATTTACATCACCACTCACAGTGTAAGAGGGTTCCCTGTATTCAGCAGCTATGCAGTTGTTCATAGTGATACACTACTAACACAGAGAGAACAGCCTCAATCCAGAAAACAAGTAGCAAACACTACGTGGAAATCATAGCCCTTTGCCTCTGCTACTCTCCCTCCAGAGAAATTTCCAGACTTTAAAAAACTTTTTGTGCTTTCTCCTTTACTTCCAACACTTGAAATCAAAGAATAACAAGTAGTGAATTGATAATGAAATTATCACAGTCAAACCAACCCTGAAGAAAACATAAAGATAAAAACGGGGTTGCGGGGGAATGGTATCGAAAAGATAATGTAGACCTAGTAAATCTCAAACATGATTTTTGGAGAAAAGATAGATGTTCTCATTAAACTACATACATACAAAAAAGGAAAAAGCGACAAGTGAAAGTTAAGAAATGACAAGTGGGAAAACAGTCAAGAGATGTAACGAATTTGGTAACATGTTCAGTAGTAAGCAAACAACACATTTACAAGAAATACCTATTATGGGATAAGAAAACTGGTTAAAATGATCCAAAATGACACATAATCTGTAACTGCTTTTCTTGGAATAATATAAAAAATGGTTTAAAAAATGGCTTTAAACAAAAAAGAACTTCCAACAACTCAAAAGAAGTAGCTTATCCAGATGATTTTACAGGAAAAAGTATACCAAGCTTTCAAAGAAAATATTTACTCCAGTGATTTTTTTTAAGACAGTGTTAGAACCCTGAAAAGGAGAACCTTGGAATTTTATGGAGTGAGTGTAAATGGTAAAAACACCTGGACACACAGCACACACACAAACATTTAACATAAACTCACCTGTGAAATTTGACTTGTTTTATCAATTTCTGACAGTGTGGTCTTAAAATCCCAAGTGGGGTGTGAATCTCTCTCTGTCTCTCTTTCCTTCTTTCCCTCCCTTCAGTTCTATCCTTTTTGCTTCATATAATTTGAAGCTCTGTAAATAGGTCCATATACATATAAAATCATAATGCCTCCCTGATCACCCATCTCACCTTTTTTCCCCCAAGAAGAACCGTCTTTATCTCTGACAGTCGTCCTTGTGTTTACATGAACTTTGTAGGAGATTGGAAGAGCCACTTATGATCTGTTGGTATGATCATGTTTTCACCTTAGTGCTTTTCAATCTGTGTCTTTAGACTTCAGTGCATTTAAAAATAAACAGCGTATAGCAGGGTCTTGCTGTTTTATCAGCCTGACAATCTGTCTTTTAACTGGAGCATTTAGTCTATTTTCATACAATGTCATGTTTGGTGTGGTTGCATTTCAGTGGGCCAGCTTGACATTTATTTTCTGTTTGGTCCATCTGTTTTTTTCTCTGTTACTTCTTTTCCACATTCTTTTGTGTTTTAGTATAATGTTGGTACTTTAACTGTTTATTATTTTTAGACATTTCTATTTTTTTGGTAGTTATTCCATTGATTACAATATCCCTCTTAGATGCTTATTTAACTTTAAAAAATACTGTATATCTGAATCACTTTGCTGTACCCTGAACCTAACATTGTAAATCAACTATACTTCAGTTAAAAAAAAGAAGGCATAACATTGTAACTCAACAATACTTAAATTAAAAAAAAAAGAAGGGCTTCCCTGGTGGCGCAGTGGTTGAGAGTCTGCCTGCCAATGCAGGGGACACGGGTTCGAGCCCTGGTCTGGAAAGATCCCACATGCCGCGGAGCAACTGGGCCCGTGAGCCACAATTACTGAGCCTGCGCGTCTGGAGCCTGTGCTCCGCAGCGGGAGGGGCCGCGATAGTGAGAGGCCCGCGCACCGCGATGAGGAGTGGCCCTCGCTTGCCACAACTAGAGAAAGCCCTCGCACAGAAACGAAGACCCAACACAGCCATAAATAAATAAATAAATTAAATAAATAAATAAATAAGTAAATAAATAAATAAAAAAGAAGATGTGATAAATTGGTCAATGAAGGCTTTTAAGTCAGAGTACAATAATGACAGTTGGATTTTAGAAAGGGCATCTTGGTGGCCTTACAGAATACAGGAATTAGATGGGCAAAAAGCACAAGAGGTGGCTCGTTCGTTCTAACAAATGTCCCAGATTAATGTAAGATACTAACAATAACAGAAGCTGGGTATAGGGTAGATTGGGCTTATCTGTACTATTTTACTATTTTTAGTAAGTCTAAAATTATTCAAAAATGAAAATAATTAAAATATTTCTTTAAAAACAGTGGTAGGACGATACTGGGGGCAAATACCACAGAAGTCACAGGAAGAGAGAATTTAAGAGTAGGTAGAAACCACCTTTGTAAATAATTGCAGATGAATCAAGCCAGTAAGGGACGGACTTTAGGTTTTAGTAAGAAAAAGTTCATTAATGACCATTGTGAAACCGGTTAAAAGAGATTCTGAGATTTTTTTTAAAAGCAAAATATTACTAAAAAAAATAGAATTGAAAAGCAATTTTCCATCCCCTCTATGTTATCAATAATATTTTATATTATCTTATTTTATTTTTATTCTTAATTTTTTCATTTTTGGCCGTGTGGTGTAGCATGTGGGATTTTAGTTCCCCAACCAGGGATCGAACCCAGATCCCGCGCCCCCTGCATTGGAAGCGTGGAGTCTTAACCCCTGGACTGCCAGGGAAGTCCCTCAATGATATTTTAAATGTTTTAAGTACTTAAATTCTTATTGAGAGACCTAGTATAGTATCGTATTTCTGAGTTTTGAGATATTTCAAGGGAATGGTTATTAAGTTATAAAGATATACCAAAATATAATTTTAATATAATTTTCCTTTAAAAGTCATTCCCCAAAATTGAATAGTCATGGAGTTACTAAAGTTCCTTTTGTCACAAAGGCTGCTTCTTTATGAATGGCTGTTAATAGCCCCATCTACCTAAATTATTTTAACTATCAGATTCCTCTAGCCTTAGTACTACCCACCTTTACATTTGTATGATGTAATTTAAAGAAATAAGAAAATGTCAAGGGTTGCCAAATTAGCAGTATGTGCCTTGATCTTGAACCCAAGAGTTGTATATCTAATTTATCATTCAGTTCGTCCATGGGCAATTAGGTGAGTACGTTAAAGCTAACTTCAGAGGCAAGATGGGATTTCAGCTTGCATTTTCTGACTGAAGGTAGATGAATTTCTGAGGAGGATGGACCATGTCACAGGGGGAAGATTGGTGACTGGAGCAAGATGGTGTTTCTCACCCAGGCTCAATTTTCAGGGGTTGTGTGTTCTTTCAAGGCTCACTTAATTTTTCCAAGGACTGGTTTCTTCATCAACCCTGAGGGTATACATAAAAACAGATCCAGCTAGTAAACGGAGTACACTGGTACTGCAATTGCTGAGGATTGGAATTACTGTTTTTTGTTGTGTTTTTCATAAACACACACTCCCATGCACCTCTACACCTGGCTCCAAATTCACTGCCCTCACCATCCTAGGTAACGTGGGAAGAGTAGGTACATGGAAAACAAGTTCATGGTTATTTGTCACCAGAGTCATGTAGGGTTGGGCTGAGCCTCCCTGGATAGGTAAACCATAGCTGGAAAATAATCCTTTGGAGAAAATGAAGTTTATCTGGACACCTCCATGGAAAGCACTGCCTACTGAAGGGGGCTGGGCTTCTGTAATCTTCTTGGGCTGCTTGGGCAAGAGTTGGTCGTGTGGGTCCACATGAAGGGTGACTGCCGTGAGCCCTGATTCTTCCTAGTTGGTCCTGCAATAACAGATGCCCGCCTTGTTTTTAGCCAGTCGTCTGGGGAATCCACAAAATTTATTTAGGAGGGATTCTTGATGGGGACAGCTTCAATTTTTATATCACCCGTGTGGGTTAAAAACAAACCTTCCAAATACAGTAAGTCCCCTACATATGAACCTTCAAGTTGTGAACTTTCAAAGGTGCAAACGTGCATTCGCGTGTGCAGTCATGTAAGTTAGTTCATGTGTCTGGCATACACTGTCACATGTGTGCATCCTCTACAAGTGGTTGTGCTTTTGTGTACTGTACAGTACTGTATAGAGTACAGTAGTACAGTATCTTTATTTCAAGCCCAGGATGTCCGGAAGCAAGCGTAAAAGCAGCGGTGCTGTAGCTGGTACTGCTAAGAAGTGCCAGCTGTTGTACTGGACTACTGTACTTTTCAAGGTACTGTACTGTAAGATTAAAAATGTTTTCTTTTTTTTGTGTGTGTTTGTTTTTATGTATTATTCGTGTGAAAAGTATTATAAACCTATTACAGTACAATACTATAGATTACGTTAGTTGGGTACCTAGGCTAACTTTGTTGGACTTACAAACAAATTGGACTTACGAACGTGCTCCTGGAACTCGTTCGTATGTAGGGGACGTACTGTATCTCTTTGGGAAAATGTCATATATCGAACGACTCATTCTGTGTGTCTCAACCTCTTTAAATCACCTGTGTAGTCACCTCGAGAGAGGTCATAATCCCAACTGTGATTTTTCCCTTTCATAAAGTAGGGGAGTGTCTGGGAATGGTGCTTCCCACCATTCTTTCCAAGACTAAATTTCACTGATTTCAATGCCTTATATAGGTCTGTAATACATCCTTTTATGTTTGGTAGGCTACCACATTTATTTCAATTTTACTAATTTCCATGAACCACTTTGTGTCAAAACAAAGTTACTATTAGATTTTGCAGATTGGTGTTGCTATAAATCTTTCAATTTATCTCCACTCACACACCAGACTGTAGCTTATCAGTCCAGACCTCTAAAGGTAAGCTCTTCAAACCTACAACAGTACCTTCATCAATGAAACAGGGAAGGAAGAAGTAGGACAAAAATATCCTTTGCCTAAAATATTAAGAATTGTTTCAACAAACTATTAGGTATAAAATAAGCTACAAAAATATACTGTACAACACAGGGAATAAAACCAATATTTTATAATAACTGTAAATGGAGTATACTGTTTAAAAATTGTGAATCGCTATATTGCACACCTCTAATTTATATAATATTGTACATGAACTACACTTAAATTTTAAAAAAATTCTTTCAAGCTTTCCACAGTTCCATAACTAGTTCTTGGGATATATATGTAAGCTGTGTGTTTTATAGCCTATAGAAATACTTAGAACACTTTGTTCTGATGGCAATTTTCCCTCAAGTTATTTGGAAGTATTTTGAGACTATTTGGGAATATTTCTACCCTTTTCAGGACAAGAGGAAGTCAAATAAATTTTGTCAAATGTGGATGTATCAAATAATACAAGCTTGGTACCTGGACAGGTATGAATATATATACAAGCTCCAACACTATACAGTAGGGCACCCCGATTAATATCTTGCAGCCTGTGTCCACATCTATAAAAAGAAGATACTATCAAATTTTCAAAATCATCACACTAATTAAATAGGAAAGCTCTTGTGATAGCCTTAAAGAAATAGAGATTAAACTCAAAAACACTTTTTTTCTCTATTCCTTAGTTTTAATGAATGAATGACAATGTTTGAATTAGAAAAAAAACAAAAACAAAAACACCCCAACTATTTACATATTACAAAAGATGGCAAGAATAAAGCAAGATTGGAAATAGAAAATAATGTTGAAATGTTTGCTAAAATTCTGCTTGATAAATCTCTCCCTTTTTCTTTTGGAAGGAAATGTACTTTCATTGTAGAAAATTTGGAATACGAAAGGCAAAAAGAGTCAGAAACCTTACTCCTCCAAAATTCCAACCCAAATCAGTGATGAAAGTCGATGAAGATAACTAATCATCTTGTTCTCTAATATAACTTTCTCTGTGCATGGGGAAATGAATAAAAACAAGGAACTATAGTCATTTATAAGAATTCCAGGAATTTTAAATTTTATTGTATTATTTTTTAATAAATTTATTTATTTATTTATTTATTTATTTATTTTTGGCTGCGTTGGGTCTTCGTTGCTGCGTGCGGGCTTTCTCTAGTTGTGGCGAGCGGGGGCTACTCTTTGTTGCGGTGCGTGGGCTTCTCATGGCGGTGGATTCTCTTGATGCGCAGCACGGGCTCTAGGCGCGTGGGCTTCAGTAGTTGTGGCACACGGACTCAGTAGTTGTGGCTCGTGGGCTCTAGAGCACAGGCTCAGTAGTTGTGGCGCACGGGCTTAGTTACTCCGCGGCATGTGGGATCTTCCCAGACCAGGGCTCGAATCCGTGTCCCCTGCATTGGCAGGCGGATTCTTAACCACTGCGCCACCAGGGAAGCCCTGTCAATGTATTTTTAGGGAAAGAAAAATGTCCCTATTTTTTTCAGGAACTTTAGTATAAACATACAGATAATCAAATGCCTATCAATAGCCTACCATGCTTTACTGAGATGATTAACAGCACCTGCTTTGAAATATGAAAGTAAGGCCATTCCATAGTGATAGCAGATGATTTGGCAGCCAGAACTTTTATCAGCTGACAGGAGAGCTCCAGAGAACCTAAAATAATATGGCAAGAGACAGACTATAATTACAATCCATGCAAGATCACTACTTAACTAAAGAGACGGTGGTATAAACAGTGGAAATACTAGAGGAAAAAAAAATAGATAAAGCCTTGCAGCTACTACTCAGGAGTAGTTGGATAGGACACTTTCAGCAGTGAAATTGAACCTTTTATAATGGAACAGTGGGATTTAGTATATAATTACTATCTCTGAAAGCAGTAACGTGAAAAGCAATGAATACAACTGAACACAGGAAATAATGAGAAGATTGTAGAATGCAGCCATAACAGCAAACTAGAGCTTTTGGAGAGTAACCCAGATACAAGATCACCAGGAGACACAATTTTGACATCTCCTGAGTAGAATGTGAAATTCTTCAAAAGTAGAAATATGTAACCCTCATGTTTACATAGTGTTTTCTGACTAGGATTAACAATGTCTGGTGTCAGAAATCCAGTCAATTCCTATCCCAAAAGAGAAGAGAAACATAGAAAAGCTAAAAATCAGGTGAAGAAAACACCCTAGGAAAAAAATATTATAGGAAGAAACACCACACTTAAAACTAACACGGTATCAAAATAAGTATAACATGTGATCCTTGGAGCAACAAGAATGAAAAGACAAATACATGAATTAAAAAGTGAGCTTCCTGGAAAGATACTTAAAACAGGTAAATATACTAACGGCATAAGAAACATCCCGCTGTAGAAAAGATAGTTTGGAAAACACAGGAATATGAAAGAGTCATTTTGGTAAACACAGCAAAAGCAAATTTGTATAAAGTTAAAATATTTAGAAAGCAACATTTTATTCATATATAATTTTAAAAACTTTTCATGGAGCAAAGAGAAACTGGGATCTCTATACTGATTTGTATGGTATTTCAAGGGCTATTCAGTTATTATAGAATATGGTCCTTTTAGGTTTTATAAATCATTGTCTTTAAATTTTTTAAAATTTAGTCTACTTTATATGTTATAGACTGAGTAGAACACAAAAAAGGAGCACATTTTATTCATATATAATTTTTTTTA
>NW_023503205.1:0-36955 GCF_009873245.2 Balaenoptera musculus
GGAGGGTATATGAAGATGTATGTATATGTAGAGCTGATTCACTTTGTTTTACAGCAGAAGCTAACACACCATTATAAAGCAATTATACTCCAATAAAGATGTTAAAAACCTGCAACAATAAACATATAAACCTATTAAAAATGTACAAAATGTCTGAATAGACATTTATCCAAAGAATATATATAAAAGGCCAATGAGCACATGAAAAGATGCTCAACATCATTATCCATCAGGAAAATTCAAATCCAACCCATGAGATACCACTTCACACCCATAGGATGGTTGTAATAATAATTAAAAAAAAAGACAAACTGTAAAAAGTATTGGTGAGGATGTGGAAAAATTGGAGCTCTCTTGTGTTGCTGGTGGGACTATAAAATGGTGCAGTTTCTTTGGAAGACATTTTGGCATAGAGTTATCATGTAATCAGGCAACTACACTTTTAGGTATATACCTAAGAGAAATGAAAACCTATGTTCATAGAAAAACTAGTACACTAATGATCATGGCAGCTTTATTCACAATAGCCAAAAGGTGAAAGCAACTAAAATGCACAGTAATGCATGAATGGATGAAGAAAATGTATTAAACATAAACAATGCAATATTATTCAGCCATGAGAAAATAATGAAGTACTGATTCATTCTACAATATGGATAAAACTTGAAAATGTTGTACTAAATGAAAGGAGCCAGATACAGAAGGTCATATTTGTATAATTCTACCTATTTGAAATGTCCATAAATAGGTAAATCCATAGAGACATAAATTAATGGTTGCTAGAGGCTGGATGGAGGGGTAAAAACCAATGACTGCTCACTGGTATGGTGTTTCTTTTTGGAATGATGAAAATGTTCTGTTATTGGGCAGTGGTGAGAGTTGCACAACTCCGTGAGTACATTAAAAACCACTGAATTATAGGGGGTGAATTTTTTGGCTTGTGAATTATATATCAATAAAGCCATTTTTTCAAAAAAGAATGTAACAATCATCCTTATTCCCTCTACCCAGAAATAACTGCTTTAACATTTGGCATATATGCTTCCAGTCTTTTGTTTCTTTGTTTTTACTTTTTAAAAAATCCTCACACATGACAAAAGAACACATTTTCTTCTCAAAGTCATGACATTCCATATAAAGCTTAAGTCTCTCGTATTTATTCCCATTCCGGAGCTCCTATCATAATGGTAAGAACTATAAGATATTTGATTTTGTTTTGGACATTTAATAGGTTTTTGGTTTGTTTTTGTTATGTCACCAAGTACCTGACCACCCTTCTTATTTATGAAATAGCCTTCATTGCTTAAGTCTTAATGGAAGGCTTGCAACTATACCTGACCATAGATTTGAAGTGCCAGATATTCCCTTCTCCACTCTATCAGCCAGAGTGGTCAGAGTACAGAATCTTGAACTGGCTCAACCAAAAATGTGATCCAGCCAAAGATTATGAGATTTAAGGAGTGATTCCAAAACCAGACTCAGCTAAGAAATTATGCAGATGATAAACTGCTTTGTGACTGTAGTGTCACTGGTATCACTATATCTAACCTGTTTTTGTAACATGGTTTTGTCTATTTCCTATTGCCTTTCTTCCCTTCATGGTTGATGCTTGTTTTTCAAGTCTAAATCTTCATTTACCTTAGCAATTTTTGAGCTTTGCAATAACCTTCCAATAATTTCCTTTAACTTTAGATTTTTCAGTGTATTTTTATATTCATTGAATGTAACAATTCTGAATAAAGCAATGTCTTCTTCAAATCTTTAAAAATAGGTTTATATGCATATCTATAATATATGTAATACTCACGTGTGTTTTTTTTGTTTTTCTACGTATTGTGTGATTTTACTTGGTTTTTTAAAAAATTTGGTCTCCCAGGAATATCTGGAGAACATCTGCATTACAGGATCATCTAACTGCTATTGATTCTACAACATAGCTTTTTTCCAGATGTATTATCATGTACAGGCATCAGGACATAGTTCTTAGGTCATTGTACCTTTTTTTTTCCAATTATTTTTTTTTCATCTTTATTGGAGTATAATTGCTTTACAATAGTGTGTTAGATTCTGCTTTATAACAAAGTGAATCAGCTATATATATACATATAACCCTATATCTCTTCCCTCTTGCGTCTCCCTCCATCCCACACTCCATATCCTTCCCCTCTAGGTATTTACACAGCACCAAGCTGATCTCCCTGTTCTATACAGCTTCTTCCCACTAGCTATCGGTTTTAAATTTGGTAGTGTATATATGTCCATGCCACTCTCTCACTTTGTCCCAGCTTACAATTCCCCCTCCCCGTGTCCTCAAGTCCATTCTCTAGTAGGTCTGAGTCTTTCTTCCTGTCCTGCCCTTAGGTTCTTCACGACCATTTTTTTCTTTTTTTTTTCTTTTTTAGATTCCATATATATGTGTTAGCATACTGTATTTGTTTTTATCTTTCTGACTTACTTCACTCTGTATTACAGACTCTAGGTCCACCCACCTCACTACAAATAACTCAATTTCATTTCTTTTTATGGCTGAGAAATAATCCATTGTATGTATGTGCCACATCTTCTTTATCAATTCAGCTGTCGATGGACACTTAGGTTGCTTCCATGTCCTGGCTATTGTAAATAGAGCTGCAATAAACATTGTGGTACATGACTCTTTCTGAATTATGGTTTTCTCAGGGTATATGCCCAGTAGTGGGATTGCTGGGTCATGGTAGTTCTATTTTTAGTTTTTTTAAGGAACCTTCATACTGTTCTCCATAGTGGCTATATCATTTACATTCCCACCAACAGTGCAAGAAGGTTCCCTATTCTCCACACCCTCTCCAGCATTTATGGTATGAAGATATTTTTATGATGGCCATTCTGACCAGTGGGAGGTGATACCTCATTGTAGTTTTGATTTACATTTCTCTAATGATTAATGATGTTGAGCATTCTTTCATGTGTTTGTTGGCAATCTGTATATCTTCTTTGGAGAAATGTCTATTTAGGTCTTCTGCCTATTTGTGGATTGGGTTGTTTGTTTTTTGATATTGAGCTGCATGAGCTGCTTGTAAATTTTGGAGAATAATCCTTTGTCAGTTGCTTCATTTGCAAATATTTTCTCCCATTCTGAGGGTTGTCTTTTTGTTTTGTTTATGGTTTCCTTTGCTGTGCAAAAGCTTTGAAGTTTCATTAGGTCCCATTTGTTTATTTTTGTTTTTATTTCCATTTCTCTAGGAGGTGGGTCAAAAAGGATCTTGCTGTGATTTATGTCATAGAGTGTTCTGTCTATGTTTTCCGCTAAGAGCTTGATAGTGTCTGGCCTTACATTTAGCCCTTTAATCCATTGTGAATTTAATTTTGTGTACGGTGATAGGAAGTGTTCTAATTTCATCTTTTACATGTAGCTGCCCATTTTTCCCAGCACCACTTATTGAAGATGCTGTCCTTTCTCCATTGTATATTCTTGTCCCCTTTATCAAAAATAAGGTGACGAAAAGTGGGTGGGTTTATCTCTGGGCTTTCTATCTTGTTCCACTGATCTATATTTCTGTTTTTGTGCCAGTAACATACTGTCTTGATTACTGTAGCTATATAGTATAGTCTGAAGTCAGGGAGCATCACTCCTCCAGATCAGATTTCCTCCTCAAGATTTCTTTGGCTATTCGGGGTCTTTTATGTTTCCATACAAATTGTGAAATTTTTAATTCTAGTTTTTTGAAAAATGCCAGTGGTAGTTTGATAGGGATTGCATTGAATCTGTAGGTTGCTTTGGGTAGTATAGTCATTTTCACAATGTTGATTCTTCCAATCCAAGAACATGGTATATCTCTCCATCTATTTGTATCATCTTTAATTTCTTTCATCAGTGTCTTATAGTTGTCTGCATACAGGTCTTTTTTCTCCTTAAGTAGGTTTATTCTTAGGTATTTATTCTTTTTGTTGCAATGGTAAATGGGAGGGTTTCCTTAATTTCACTTTCAGATTTCTCATCGTTAGTGTATAGGAATGCAAGAGATATTTGTCCATTAATTTTGTATCGTACTACTTTACCAAATTCATTGATTAGCTGTAGTAGTTTTCTGGTAGCATCTTTAGGATTCTCTATATATAGTGTCATGTCATCTGAAAAGAGTGACAGCTTTACATCTTTTTTTCCAAATTGAATTCTTTTTATTTCTTATTCTGTTCTGATTGCTGTGGCTAAAACTTCCAAAACAATGTTGAATAATAGTGGTGAGAGTGGGCAACCTTGTCTTGTTCCTGATCTTAGTGGAAATGGTTTCAGTTTTTCACCATTAAGGATGATGTTGGCTGTGGGTTTGTCATATATGGCCTTTATTAGGTCGAGGTAAGTTCCCTCTATGCCTACTTTCTGGAGGGTTTTTTATCAGAAATGCGTGTTGAATTTTGTCAAAAGCTTTTTCTGCATCTATTGTGATGATCATATGGTCTTTATTTTGCAATTTGTTAATATGGGGTATCACATTGGTTGATTTGCGTGTACTGAAGAATCCTTGCATTCCTGGAATAAACCCCACTTGATCATGGTGTATGATCCTTTTAATGTTCTGTTGGATTCTGCTTGCTATTATTTTATTGAGGACTTTTGCGTCTATGTTCATCTGTGATATTGGCCTGTAGTTTTCTTTCTTTGTGACATCTTTGTCTGGTTTTGGTATCAGGGTGATGATGACCTCGTAGAATGAATTTGTGAGTTTTCCTCCCTCTGTTATATTTTGGAAGAGTTTGAGAAGGATAGGTGTTAGCCTTTCTCTCAATGTTTGATAGATTTCACCTGTGAAGCCATCGGGTCCTGGGCTTTTGTATGTTGGAAGATTTTTAATTACAGTTTCAGTCCCAGTGCTTGTGATTCGTCTCTTTATATTTTCTATTTCTTCCTGGTTGAATCCTGGAAGGTTGTGCTTTTCTAAGAATTTGTCTACTTCTTCCAGGTTGTCCATTTTATTGGCATGCATTTGCTTGTAGTAATCTCTCATGATCCTTTTTATTTCTGCAGTGTCAGTTGTTACAGTTTTTCATTTCTAATTCTATTGATTTGAGGCTTCTCCCTTTTTTTCTTGATGAGTCTGGCTAATGGTTTATCAATTTTGTTTATCTTCTCAAAGAACCAGCTTTTAGTTTTATTGATCTTTGCTATTGTTTCCTTCATTTCTTTTTCATTTATTATGGATCTGATCTTTATGATTTCTTTCATTCTGCTACCTTTGGGTTTTTTTTTTTTTTTGCTCTTCTTTCACTTATTTCTTTAGGTGTAATGTTAGGTTGTTTATTTGAGATGTTTCTTGTTTCTTAAGGTAGGATTGTATTGCTATAAACTTCCCTCTTAGAATTGCTTTTGCTGCATCCCATAGGTTTTGGGTCTTCGTGTTTTCATTGTCATTTGTTTCTAGGTATTTTTTAATTTCCTCTTTGATTTCTTCTGTGATCTCTTGGTTATTAAGTAGTGTATTGTTTAGCCTCCATGTGTTTATATTTTTTACAGATTTTTTCCTGTAACTGATATCTAGTCTCATAGCATTGTGGTTGGAAAAGATGCTTGATACGATTTAAATTTTCTTAAATTTACCAAGGATTGATTTGTGACCCAAGATATGATCTATCCTGGAGAATGTTCTATGAGCACTTGAGAAGAAAGTGTATTCTGTTGTTTTTGGATGGAATGTCCTATAAATAACAATTAAGTCCATCTTGTTTAATTTATCATATAAAGCTTTATTTCCTTACTTATTTTCATTTTGGATTATCTGTCCATAAGTGAAAGTGTAATGTTAAAGTCTCCTACTATGATTGTGTTACTGTCTATTTCCCCTTTTATGGCCTTATGTATCGAGGTGCTCCTATGTATGGTGCATAAATATTTACAATTGTTATACCTTCTTCTTGGATTGGTCCGTAGATCGTTATGTAGTGTCCTTCCTTATATCTGTAATAGTCTTTATTGTAAAGTCGATTTTTTCTGATATGGGAATTGCTACTCGAGCTTTCTTTTAATTTCGATTTTCATGGAATATTTTTCCATCCCCTCGCTTTCAGTCTGTATGTGTCCCTAGATCTGAAGTGGGTCTCTTGTTGACAGCACATATTAGGGTCTTGTTTTTTTTTATCCATTCAACCAGTCTATGTCTTTCGGTTGGAGCATTTAATCCAATTACATTTAATGTAATTATCGATATGTATGTTCCTATTATCATTTTCTTAATTGTTCTGGGTTTGTTATTGTAGGTCTTTTCCTTCTCTTTTATTTCCCACTGAGAGAAGTTCCTTTAGCATTTGTTGGAAAGCTGGTTTGGTGTTGCTGAATTCCCTTAGCTTTTGCTTGTCTGTAAAGGTTTAATTTCTCCATCCAATCTGAATGAGATCCTTACTGGGTAGAGTAACCTTGGTTGTAGACTTTTCCCTTTCATCACTTCAAATATGTCCTGCCACTCCCTTCTGGCTTTCACAGTTTCTGCTGAAAAGTCAGCTGTTAACCTTATGGCGATTCCCTTGTATGTTTTTTGTTGTTTTCCCCTTGCTGCTTTTAATATTTGTTCTTTGTATATAATTTTTGATAGTTTGATTAATATGTGTCTTGCCATGTTTCTCCTTGGATTTATCCTGTATGGGACTCTTTGTGCTTCCTGGACTTGATTAACTATTTCCTTTCCCATATTAGGGAAGTTTTCAACTATAATCTCTTTAAATATTTTCTCAGTCCTTTTCTTTTCGCTTCTTCTTCTGAGACATGTATAATTCGAATGTTGGTGCGGTTAATGTTGTCTCAAACGTCTGTGAGACTGTCCTCAATTCTTTTCATTCTTTTTTTCTTTATTCTGCTCTGCAGTAGTTATTTCCAGTACTTTATCTTCCAGGTCACTTGTTCGTTTTTCTGCCTAAGTTATTCTGCTATCGATTCCTTCTAGAGAATTTTAAATTTCATTTATTGTGTTGTTCATCATTTGTTTGCTCTTTAGTTCTTCTAGGTCCTTGTTAAACATTTATTCTATTTTGTCCATTCTATTTCCAAGATTTTAGATCATCTTTACTATCATTATTTTGAATTCTTTTTGAGGTAGACTGCCTATTTCCTCTTCATTTGTTTGGTCTGGTGAGTTTTTACCTTGCTCCTTCATCTGCTGTGTGTTTCTCTGTCTTTTCATTTTGCTTAACTTACTGTGTTTGGGGTCTCCTTTTCGCAGTCTTCACGTTTGTAGTTCTCGTTGTTTTCGGTGTCTTCCCCCAGTGGCTAAGGTTGGTTCAGTGAGTTTTGTAGGCTTCCTGGTGGAGGGGAGTAGTGCCTGTGTTCTGGTGAATGAGTCTGTATCTTGTCTTTCTGGTGGGCGGTCCACATCTGGTGGTGTGTTTTGGTGTGTCTGTGACCTTATTATGATTTTAGGCAGCCTCTCTGCTACTGAGTGGAGTTGTGTTCCTGTCTTGCTAGTTGTTTGTCAAAGGATGTCCAGCATGCACCTTGCTGGTCATTGACTGGAGTTGGGTCTTGGCATTGAGATGCAGATCTCTGGGAGATTTTGGCCATTTGATATTATGTGGCGCTGGAAGGTCTCTGGTGGAGCAATGTCCTGAACTCAGCTCTCCCACCTCAGAGGCTCAGACCTGATGCCCAGCTGTACACCAAGACCCTGTCATCCACACAGCTCAGAATAAAAAGGAGAAAAAACAAAGAAAGAAAGAAAAAATAAAATATAAAATAAAGTTATTAAAATAAAAAAGAAGAAATAATTATTAAAAATAAAATAAATTTAATATGTAATAAAATAAAAGAAAGAAAGAAGAGAACAATGAAACCAAAAAACAAATCCACCAATGATAAGAAGGGCAAAAAACTATACTAAAAAAAAAAATATACAGACAGGCAGAACCCTAGGTTGAATGGTAAAAGCACAGCTAAAAACAAAGCTATACAGACAAAATCACGCACAGAAGCATACACATACACACTCACAGAAACAGAAGAAGGGGAAATATATATATATATATCATTGCTCCCAAAGTCCACCAACTCAATTTGGGATGATTCGCTTTCTCTTCAGGTATTCCACAGATGCAGGGTACCTCAGGTTGATTGTGGAGATTTAATCCGCTGTTCCTGAGGCTGCTGGGAGACATTTCCTTTTCTCTTCTTTGTACGTACAGCTCCTAGGATTCAGATTTGGATTTAGCCCCGCCTCTGCATGTAGTTTGCCTGAGGGCCTCTGTCCCACCCCCCCAGGCAGGACAGGGTTAAAGTAGCAGCTGATTAGGGAGCTCTGACTCACTCAGGCCAGGGGGGAGGAAGGGGTACGTAATGTGGGGCGAGCCTGCGGTGGCAGAGGCTGACATGACGTTGCACCAGCCTGAGGTGTGCCGTGTGTTCTCCTGGGGAAGTTGTCCCTGGATTACAGGACCTTGGCAGTGGTGGACTGCACAGGCTCCCAAGAGCGGAGGTGTGGATAGTGACCTGTGCTTGCACACAGGCTTCTTGTTGGCTGTAGCCACAGCCTTACCATTTCATGCCCGTCTCTGTGGTCTGTGCTGATAGCCACGGCTCACGCCCGTCTCTGGAGCTCATTCTGGCCGTGGTCTGAATCCCCTCTCCTCGCGCACCACAAAACAAAGAGGCAAGAAAAAGTCTCTTGCCTATTCGGCAGCTCCAGACCTTTTCACGGACACGCTCCCGGCTAGCTGTGGTGCATTAGCTCCCTTCAGGCTGTGTTCACGCAGCCAAACCCAGTCCTCTCCCTGGGATCCGACCTCCAATGCCGGAGCCTCAGCTCCCAGCCCCCACCTGCCCCAGCGGGTGAGCAGACAAGCCTCTCGGGCTGGTGAGTGCTGGTGGGCACTGATCCTCTGTGTGGAAACCTGTCTGCTCTGCCTACCGCACTCCTGTTTCTGCACTCTCCTCCGTTGCTCTGAAGCTTCCCCCCTCTGCCACCCTCATATCTGCCCTCAAAGGGGCTTCCTAGTGTATGGAAACCTTTCCTCCTTCATGGGTCCCTCCCACTGGTGCAGGTTCCGCTCCTGTTCTTTTGTCTCTGTTTTTTCTTTTTTCTTTTGCCCTATGCAGGTACATCTGGAGTATTTGCCTTTTGGGAGGTCTGAGTTCTTCTACCAGCGTTCAGTAGGTTTTCGGTAGCGGTTGTTCCACATGTAGATGTATTTCTGATGTATTTTTGGGGATGAAGGTGATCTACATGTCTTATCCTTCCACCATCTTGAAGCTCCTCTTTCCTGTGTTTTCTAATTGTGTAACTGTTATCATGCTGTACCTGTTTTACTGTAATGTTCCTTCTTTAATATATTATTTTTGAAACCTATTTATATTGATGGATATATGTCAAGTTTATTCTTTCTGAAAGACATATAGTAACCATCATATGCAATTGCCATAGTTTATTTACCCAAATGCTGCAATAAATAGGGCCTTGACCATTGAAAAACTCTAGGGAAAACCACTCACATACTGAATGTGAATGAGATGTTGTGGAGTTGAACAGAATACAGCCTGCATATCTATATCTGGTGACTTTGGTAACATACATATATATGTACACTTATTTTCTTGTACTCATGTGTGTTTCTCTAGGTCAGAGACCTAGAAGTGCAATTTCTGTGTCTGAGAAGATGCATTACATTTTCAGTTCTGGTAGATACTGCCATTTTTTCATTGAGTCCATTGAATCCATTGATTTATTTAATTTCCTTGATCAAGGGAGATTTAACATCTTGGCTACATAATTTATTACCAGGGAACCATAAGCATTTCTCCATTTACTTATAAAACTTGTTAGTGCTAAGAATAAAATTATATTCCACATATCTAAGGTCATCTGTCCCTTATTTCCTTTAGTGTATTTGGCCTTCACTTCAATTTATCCTTACCACAACTTCTTGATGCATTGTTTTCCCATTTTATGCATGAGGGAAACTAAAGGACAAAGAACTTAACTAACTTGGCCAATATCACACAGTTATTAAGTGACTACTCATGGTCGAGAACATTACCAGTGGAAATTCACACTATGTAAGCCTTTAGTACTTATATAAAGACCAAGAGATACCATCTACTAATAATCACAGGGAGAAAGATTCTAGGATCTGAATATTTGCATTGAAAACTCTCATGTACTAGTTATACCTGTGTATATTTGGATTGAATGATTTTGGATATCAACATTTCCAGTTGAGTTAATAGGTTCCTAAGGTGATAGTCTGCATAAAAAAATTGCTAAGGCCAAATAAACTAGAATAAATAGATTTTCAAAGAAGAATAATTATTATTCAACAAGATAAAAGTCAATTTTATAGAGCTTTGGTCAGGCTAAGTGTAAATGGAATTCACTTCTCCAAATATAAATTTTATGATAGACTTAACCCAAGATAGTTAGTCTATTACAGGAAAGCTTAATAAACACATGGGTACCATGGAAAGGGAAATATTGGAAGCAGTATTAACCAAGGAAATTAATACAATTTCTAGTTAACATGGGCATATGGGAAACTCTATTACTATCACACTATTTTTATCCCTCCTGCTAAATATTTGACAATGAACATGATGAATTACTGAACAGGAAAATAGATAACTGTTTTAAAATTTTAAAGATTTACACAAAGGAAAATTCAATTTACCTTCCCTAAATTATGACAAATCTTTTTGATGATAAATTAAATATTGGATTCTAAGGTAAGAGTAGAGCAACTTGTCATATAATCATAGTCTTCATATTTACAAAGTTAAACAAACATTGGCAGATTTCTATTTTGGGTAGCCTTGTATCGTTTATAGAGCTTTCACATTCCTACAGGGTATGGAAGAATAAAGCACTTTATACAGTGAAATGAAGTTCAATTAATTGTTGGAAAAACATTTTTGAAATTTTCAAATGAAAACTATGATACGCTATATATAAAATGTTAATAAGAGGTGTCATTTTTTCACATACCATTTACTCTAAACATCTTTCTCCTACTTTTCAAGTAAAAGAATTAATTTAGTCATGGTTTCAGAAACCAGAGAGGAAGTTCCAAATAGTTCTGTAATTATTCCAATTTTTCGAATTCCAGAAAGCATGCACACATTTCATAGAATTTAAACTTTAGGAAATAAAAATAAATAAAAACACCCACTGGGCACAGAAACTACAATATTTTATATTGTATATCAATATGATGATACAGTATATAGCTGTTAAAAATGACTTTCTGATGACTGTGGAAATAGTAATATTTATTATCTATAAGATCAAATAAAATAATAACATTATACATGGTATGCACCTAGTAAAATTGATATGCAAAGAAAAAACGCCAGATACATACTACTGTATATAAAATAGATAAACAACAAGAACTTATTGTATAGCACAGGTAACTGTATTCAATATCTTGTAATAACCCATAATGGAAAAGAATCTGAAAAAGAATATATATATGTATAATATAATATTATAATATTAATGAGTTATGCAGATGAACAAGGTGAACATGAGGTTGATTTGGTCATTGGAACATCCTGATAATTGATGGCTGAATTTTGAGATTGTCTTTCACTCTTATTCCAGAATAACGTTTTGTGATAATGATAAATTATGTATTGATGTTTGATGTAGAATTATTTCTAAGTAAAGAAGGAAAAGTAATTTAATATATTTTCTAAAAAGGACAAAAAGTTTTGATATGTTTGTAACTTTTCTTTTTCACAAAACAAAGGAATCTGCTACAGTTTGGAATTGGAAGATGCCCTTCAGTTTGGTTAATCAACTCTATCAATTTTATAGATGATAATAATATTTATTTTTAGTAAGAAAAAGAAAATTCCCAGATTACAGTCTTATATGCTGCCAAAAGTAAACAAGAGAATATTTAAATAATTTAACATTTCTCAAATAATTAAAGTATTATAAATTTTCATAATTAAAAAATAATTTAAAGCTCTAGGAACTAGCATCTCTTTTTAAAATAATAAGGCAATGGAAGATCTTTGATGATACTTCAACTTGTTTGGGAAAAAAAGTAGAAAGCATAAAGCTCAGGAAATGATGACTGGCGTCAGAAATGTTTAATGTCATTTTTGTGGGCAGTACAATGGAAAACATTTTTCAGGAGTTTCCGTGCAGGAGAGGAAGGTTTTTTGGTTTTTTGTTTTTTGTTTTTTTTTTGTTAATGTAAAATGCAAACATTTGTCAGCAGCTACTAGAGTGCAGAAAAGAGGAAGCAAATTAGGGAGTTCTTTCTATCACTGGGAAGTAAGAAAACAACATATGTTTACTGCTAACAATAATCAAATTAAAACTTTGTATCTCACTACAAACCATTTATCTACACAATAATAAATATCTTGTGGTAGGCTGACCATTTTTAAGGTAAGAATAAAAAGTCTTTTTCATTGATCTTTCATAATTATCATGTATATAATTTGAATTTCCAAAATCTTAAGGTAGCTTACAAACAAAATAAGTCAATATTATAGAAGTGGCTATATTTTGGAGGATCTTTGATTCAAAAACAAGTTTTATAGAACAATCAAATGTAATTTCAATCATATGCACAATAAAATATTATTTATGATGATTTTTAAAACACAGAATGGTAAATATAGTTTGAGTTAGTATTATGACGTGTTTTTGATGGGAAAAAGAGTTGGTTTAACATGTTTCCTTAATTACTAATTTTCTTAGTATTTGCCATGAGAATATAACTATCAAATCAAGTTCTGTTTGTTTTTTACCTTGTTGGGCCCATTCAATTTAAGTCTGTGTTAGAGAAACTAAGAAATGCTTCTAGCCTGATGTCAGTGAAGTAAAAAGAATAGTTAACCCTGATTTATGTACTCATTACAAATCCAGCACATAACAATTAAATATGTTATTTTACATTTTAAATATATGAATAAAACAATGAGAATTGCCAAGTTTACATGATGACTCTATTACAGAGAGTTTACAACCTTAACTATAAATTAATAGACTCTTTTGTCAATGTTTAAACATTCAGTGACCAAAACAGAAATTCAGTAAGTAATCAGGTGTTCATTAGTAATTTCAGCTTAGCAAAGGCCCACATGTAATTCTAACCTTTGGTTTCTCCCCAGGAAGCCTCACTGATTTTTAGAACAATGGCATGGCTATTAATTGGCATATACCACCAAAAGTCTTCTCTAATTATGTGTACACTAGATATGAACTGAGAAAATTTTGTGGCTTTAAAACCTAGTTTAAAAAATAATAATAATGATAAAAATCTTAACAGGGAAGATTTTACGTAGTGTAGAATCATACTCAAATTCCTTTTGGTGTATTTTCCTGTGATTTGAGGAGTCACGGTGCATGCAGATAGTACTAAAAGCATTTAAAGAAAATTAATGAAGCTTTTATATTACACACCATACTCTAAAATTAGCAGCCAAAGCAGATCTTTCAAGTATTAAAAAAAGATTCACTGTGGATTTTTCTCATCTCAAACAGTTCAATAGTACCTTCTCAAGGGACAGCTGCACTGCCTCATTTATGCTAAATTAATTATTTGTCTATTATGCAGTGAGTCACAAATGCAATAAGCAAATGATAAAACACTATTTATGTCATAGGCATGCAGCTCAAGAAAGGTATCACACATTCATTCCCAGTTTGTATAGGAAAGCATTTCTGTCTAATCTCCAATCTGGTTTCCATTCAGACTAAAGTCTATCAGGCATTTCCAAGTAATTAGTATAAAGTGTAGAAAATACACTGTAAGATGTGGCTATGCTTACATGAGCAATAAAAGAAATTTGATAGGTCTGGATAAAAGTGTAAACTCTAGAAAAACAAACAGTTGTACTGTTACTTCTCAACAAGTAAGAAGTTTTCCTGTGTCTTTTGATTAGGAAAGGAAGTAAGGATTGTAATCGTTATCTATCAAACTTAAATTAATAAATTATCTTTGTGGTAAAGAATAGTGCTATGTTATTCACTGAATTGAGCAAAGAACATGCTGAATTAGAAAGTAGAGATACTTCTTTTTAAAATGGTGATTACTTTCCATGTCTAGTCTTATTCAAATAACCAGTTCATACTGGAACTAAGGTTTCTCTTGTTTAAAAAAAAATACATATTCATATATATTTTGAGAATATCCCTATTTTTCAAAGTATGTATATAAAATTATTAAATATAACTACAATTGGTTTAGTGTCTATTATGAGGAGAAAACCTTGCTAGGCACCTTCGTAGATAGTATATTATTTCTGATTCTCACAGCCGTACTTCAAGATACATCTTATGATCTCCATTTTCTAGATGAGAAAACATAGATTTTGAGAGGTTAAAGCACTTATTTGAGGTCCAACAGCTATTTTGTTCCTAATATTAGAGTTAAACCTAGATATGGATGGCTCAAAGCCCTTATACATTCATCTGTACCTTTTTTCTCAAGAGCTTTAATCATCCTGTGCACTATCACCACAATATTTGTCATATCTGCAGACAATATGCACTATTATTTATTTAACATTTTAAAATTAACCTTAAAATTTTGGGTGTAAAAAAAAAAATTTTGGGTGTATATTAGAGATTTGGAATTAGAAGTTATCAACAAATATAACAATTGATGCCACAGAGTGTATAAGTGTCTGTGATAACTAAGGGAAAGTACAGAGTAGGAGGATTTAGGAAGGCTAAGAATAAATCTTGGTAAATGTTCACTTTTAGGGGCTGAAAAGATAAAACACAGATTTTATGATAGTTTATACGAAATTAGGAGAAAATTTTCAGTGGAATCACATGCAATATAAGCTTCTTATGAGAAAATAAGACTGCACAAAAGCCACAGGTTTAGTGATTAGGTGATTATTGGTGAATTTATTTGTAGAATAGGGATAAAACAAACTGTAAAGAATTAAGGTATGAGTTGGTGGTGGTGATAGGCACCATTGACTCACTGTTTAAGAAATTTGAATACTATATCCAACAAAATATTCTTGGGAGAGATGAGATGGAACATGTTCACAAATTGAGAGCAAGAAATGAGCGGAGAGAGATTTAAGATATAAAGGAAAGAAAAATGTTGGAGAAAAGTCGCAGACAGAAAATATGTAGAGAATAGAATAAACGGTGCAAGTAGGAGTTTAAGCAGAGAAGATGATACATTTTGCTTTATAACAGGAAAAATATGGGTAAAAATGGAAATCTTAAGGTAGAGAAAAATGAAGATTTGCAGTGTTTTGATCTCATCAGTAAAGAGAGGCATCTGCTGAAAATAAAATGTCATGGTGAGTTTGGGGGTTTGAAGAGTGGAAAATGTTTGAACATATGTTTTGTGAAATGTAATAGGAGGTCAACACTGATAAATAAAAGGATTGCCAAAGAACAGGGATGGTTCAGGTGACGTTAGATAACATGAATCTGCAGTGGATCTAATTAGCACAGTTTCATAAATTTTTGTAGCAATGCTTCACCGTTCTGAAGTGGGAGCAGAGAAAGCAGAGTGGAAGTTCAATCAAGGTTAAGAAATGGCATGTCATGAACAATAAAAGATCAAGAGGATACTAAAAAGAGAATTACTAAAATAATTGGCCATGTTAATGTGAATCAGATGATAGAAATTCAATTGGGACTATTGTGAGAGGGCTAAATGTTTCGTCAAAACGTGAGCCAAAAAATCTCAGTGAGAGTGGGGAAATGAAGACTGCTCAGTGGGAGTGGGATACAAAGAGGGAATTTCGGAACTTAGGATCTCAGAGAAGAGTATGTCTAAGTAATGAGGGTAGAAAGTATGGCCTGGTTGTGGGTGGTCAAAGTGAAGTAGAGTTAACAGTCACTGAAGATCAGAAACTTAAGGAATCATGATGCCATAAAAAGTCAACATTGTGCTGGAAAAGAATCACAAAGCTTTCAAATTCTTGATTCACTTTTGTCTACGCCTTTGACCATAAGAAAAAAATTTTTTTTTCCCTCTGGAGAGATAGGTTGACCTTTAATATTATGTTAGAGATGTTATTTATGACAATTAAAATTCAAACATATCCTATTAGAAAAATATGTAAAATTTCTTATGCTATATATCTTTATGGTAATAACCATTATACTCATATGGAAGATAGTTCCTGCCCTCATGAAAACCTATGATCTTGTAGGGATGATATATAGTCAACCACAACATACAAATATTGTATGCATTTGTTCATAAATTTTATGTTTGCAATTTTATAGTCTCTCAAAACATACTTATTTTGTGGAATATTCAGCAGCCCCTATACTTGTTTGCTCTATAAGATACACTTGAAACTTTACTTTGTATATAATATAAATCTTTACTTCCAAAATTTCAGTCAGACCTTATTATTGTCTGTTAACATTTAGTACACCTGCCAGAGCTGTTACTATTATAAGTTTCTGAAAAGTGGCACTAATGTGCTTTATCTAAGAGTACTCACTACTTTAAAATTAGGGACAGTATAAATTTTGAGACAAAGAATATAAATTTATTTCAAACAAGTGAAAAACTACACATGTATAGAGGGAATTAAATCCGAAAGTCTCATCTTCAGTTCTGGAATTTCCCAACTGCACAAGCCTGTTCTTTCTTATTAAAATGTTTTAAAGGATTCAGAAAACTGAAGCAACTGATTTTCTTTTAAAATGGAATCACTCAGGCTACTTGAATATTGCGACTTAGCAGTGATTTGGGATCTCTGTCATTAGTAGAAAGTTTTGCTTCTTTTTGCTAAGGGTTAAGGATTTGAAGCATAATAGCTGTTTAGAATTTATGACAGTCTCATTTCCAAGGAATACTGAATGGTAATGCATAATTCACCAATTCTGAACATGCACAGTCATAAGCAAATTTCAAAAAATACTCGATCTTTCAAAATAAAGTTCCTCAGACCCGGCTATGTATTGGAATAAGTTAGGAAACTTTTGAAAATATATATTACAGGGCTTTATCCCACACCTACTGAAATCAGAGGCTCAAGATAGGTAGCTCCAAATATCTATTTTAATAAGCCCTCTTCCTATTGATTTAGATGCCATACAGGGACTGGTGTTTTGGAACTATTGTTGTAGAGAAGTTATCCAAAATTTGACTTATTTTAAATATAATATTTTCACAGTCATTTACTGAAAATTATATTTCACCACAGCCATTGTTTTTGAGCAGTAGTGTTTTTTTTCTTCTTAGAATCATAAGATCCTATATGTTAAAACTTAAATATCAATTAGATACCTATGGTAAAATCCTCCATCCTAGTGTAGCAATAATCCTTTCCACAATATCCCTGGTCATTTATCATCTGCTTGCAAACTTCCAGCATTGATTGGGGAAGGCCATCCATATCTTATCATACATTATTTTTTAAATAACAGCTTTACTGAGATATAATTCATATAACATAAAATTCCCTCTTTCAAAAATATACAATTCAGTGGTGTTTAGTATATTCACAGAGCTGTTCAACCATCACTACTATCAAATCTTAGAACATTTTCATCAACCCCCCCCAAAAAACCCACTAACAATCACTCCCCTATTTCTTCTCCTTCCCATTCCTAGGCAATCACTAATCTACTTTCTGTCTCTATAAATTTTCCCATTAAGGACATTTCATATACTATTTTGTATATAGCAGTTAGTATCTCTTAATCCAATACCCCTAACTTGCCCCTCTCCCCACTGGAAGCCACTAATTTGTTACCTGTATCTGTGTGTCTGTTTCTGTTTTGCTATATACATTCATTTGTACTATATTTTAGATCCCACATATAATTGATGTCATACTGTATTTGTCTTTGTATGATATTTCACTAAGTATGATATTCTCTAGACCAATCCAAGTTGCTGCAAATGGCAGAATTTCATTATTTTTATGTCTGAGTAATATTCTACTGTGTATATGCATGTATATATATATATATATATTCTTTACCCATTCATCTGTTGAAGGACTCTTGGGTTGCTTCCATAATTTAGCCATTGTAAACAGTGCAGCTATGAACACTGGCGTGCATGGATCTTTTCGTATTGTTCAGATATATACCCAGGAGCAGAATTGCTGGATCATATGGTAGTTATTTTTAGTTTATGAGTAAATTCTATACTGTTTTCAATACTGGCTGCACCAATTTACATTCCCAGCAACAGTACACAAGTGCTCCCTTTTCTCCACATCCTCCACAATGTTGTTACTTGTAGACTTTTTGATGATAACCAACTTGCAGGTGTGAAATGATATCTCATTGATGTTTTGATCTATATTTTTCTAATAATTAGTGATACTGAGCATATTTTCATGTGCCTGTTAAACATCTGCATGTCTTTTTTGGAAAAATGTCTGTTCAGGTCTTGTGCCCATATTTTGATTAGGTTGTTTCTCCTTTTGATATTGAGGTGTGTGAGTTGTGCATGTGTTTTGGATATTAACCTCTTGATGGTCATATCATATGCAAATGTTTTCTCTCATTTTGTAGGTTATCTTTTTGTTTTGTCCATGGTTTCCCTTGCAGTGCAAAACTTTTTAAGTTTAATTAGATCTCATTTATTTATTTTTTATTTTACTTCTTTTGCCTTGGGAGACAGATCAAAAAAAAAAAAAAAAGAAGAAAACATTGTTATGATTTATGTCAAAGCAGATTCTCCTTGAGTTTTATTCTAGGAGTTTTATGATTTCAGGTCTTACATTTAGGTCTTTAAACTTTTGAGTTTATTTTCGCATATGGTGTGAGGGA
The DNA here is from genome assembly GCF_009873245.2 of Balaenoptera musculus. Taxonomy (NCBI): domain Eukaryota; kingdom Metazoa; phylum Chordata; class Mammalia; order Artiodactyla; family Balaenopteridae; genus Balaenoptera; species Balaenoptera musculus. The sequence continues at coordinate 18,690 of NW_023503205.1, forward strand.
ATGTTCTAAAATCATTGTTTTACATGCAGCTGTCCATTTTTCCCAGCACCAATTACTGAAGAGACTATCTTTTCTCCACTGTATATCCTTGCCTTCTTTGTTGTAGATTAATTGATGATAGATGTGTGGGTTTATTTCTGGGAAGTCTATTCTGTTCCAATGGTCTATGTGTCTGTTTTTTTGTGCCACCAGCATGCAGTTTTGATTGTTATAGCTTTGTAGTATCGTCTGAAGCCTGGGAGGGTAATACCTCCAGCTTTCTTCCTTTTTCTCAACTGCTCATTGGCAATTTGGGTTTTCTGTGGTTACATATAAATTTTATAATTATTTGTTCTAGTTCTGTGAAAAGTGTCATGAGTATTTTGACAGGGATTGCATTAAATCTGTAGATTGTTTTAGGTAGTATGACCGTTTTAACAACATTATTTCTTCCAATCAAAGGGCATGACATGTATTTCCATTTCTTTGTATCACCTTCAATTTCCTTCATCAGTGTTTCATTGTTTTCTTAGTATAGGTCTTTCATCTCTTTGGTTAAGTTTATTCCTAGGGATTTTATTTTGTTGTGATTTTAGGTGGGATTTTCTTTTCTTTTCTTTTCTTTTTAACTTTCTCTTACTGGTAGTTCATTTTTAGTGTATAGACATGCAACAAATTTCTGTATTAATCTTATACCCTGAAATCTTGCTGAATTCACTTATCAGTTCTAATAGTTTTGGGGTGGAGACTTTAGTGTTTTCTATAAAAAGTATCATGTCATCTGCAAAATAGTGACAGTTTTACTTTTTCCCTTCCATTTGGATAGCTTTTTAAAATTTTCTTGGCTGATTGCTGTAGTTAGGACTTCCAATACTGTGTTAAAAGGAAGTGCATAGTGGGCATCCTTGTCTTGATCCTGAATTTAGAGGAAAGGCTTTTCAATGTTGAGTATGATGTTATCTGTGGGTTTGTCATAAATAGCCTTTATTATGTTTATTGGGTTCCTCTTCTACTCGCTTTAATGAGAATTTTTATCATGAATGGATGTTGAGTTTTGTCAAATGCTATTTCTGCATCTATTGAAATGATCATGTGATTTTTGCCTTTCCTTTATTATTCTGGTCTGTCATTTTGGTTGATTTGAGAATGTTGAACCATCCTTTTGCCATGAAATAAATCCAACCTGATCATTCTGTATGATAATTTTTATATATTGTTGGATTCGTTTTGCTATTATTTTGATGAGGATTATTGCATTTATTTATCAAAGATATTGGTCTGTTATTTTCTTTTTTCTAGTGTCTTTGTCTGGTTTTGTTATCAGTGAACTAGTGGCCTCATAGAATGAATTTGTGAGTTTTCCATCCTCTTTAATTTTTTGGAATAGTTTGTGAAGAAGAGGTATTATTTCTTCTTTATATGTTTGGTAGAATTTTCCTTTGAGGTTGTCCAGTCCTGTACTTTTGTTTTCTGGGAGTTTATTCATTATAAATTCAAGTTCACTTCTAGTGATTTGTCTGTTCAAATTGTCTGTTTCCTCTTGATTCAGTCTTGGCCAGTTGTATGTTTCTTGAAATTTGTTCATTTCATCCTTGTTGTCCAATTCGTTGCCATATAACTCTTTGTAGTACTCTCTTATAATTTTTTGTATCTCTAGGGTATCAGTTGTTATTTCTCCTCTTTCTTTTCTTATTTTGTTTATTTGGGTCATCTCTCTTTTCTTCTTGGTTAGTTAGGCTAGAAGTTTAACAATTTTGTTTATCTTTAAAAAAAAACAACTCTGGGAAATACAAATCAAAACTACAATGAGATATCACCTCATGCCAGTCAGAATGACAATCATCAAAATGTCTACAAACAATAAATGCTGGAGAGGGTGTGAAGAAAAGGGAAGCCTCCTATACTGTTGTTGCAAATGTAAATTGGTACAACCACTATGGAGAGCAGTATGGAGGTTCCTTAAAAAATTAAGAATAGAGCTACCATATGATCCAGCAATCCCACTCCTGGGTATATATCTGGAGAAAACCATGGTTCAAAAGGATGCATGCACCCTGATGTTCATTTCAGCACTGTTTACAATAGCCAAGACATGAAAACAACCTAAATGTCCATTGACAGATGAATGGATAAAGATGTGGTACATATATACAATGGAATATTACTCAGCCATTAAAGAATGAAATAATGCCATTTGCAGCAACATGGATGGACCTGGAGATTATCATACTAAGTGAAGTAAGTCAGACAGAGAAATACAAATATCATATGATATTACTTATATGCAGAATCTAAAAAAATGACACAAATGAACTTATTTACAAAACAGAAGCACTCACAGACTTAGAGAATGTACTTATGGCTACCACGGGGAAAGGGTTGGAGGAGAAGATAGATTGGGAGTTTGGGATTGACATGTACACACTACTATATTTAAAATAGATAACCAACAAGGATCTACTGTATAGCAGAGGGAACTCACCTCAATATTCTGTTATAACCTAAATGGGAAAAGAATTTGAAAAATAATGGATACTTGTATGGATGTAACTGAATCACTTTGCTGTACCCCTGTAACTAACACATCATTGATAATCAACTATACTCCAATATAAAATAAAAATTTAAAAATTAAAAAATTAAAAATAAAGAAGTAGAGTTAAAAACAAACAAACAAAAGAACAGCTCTTGGTTTCATTGATCTTTTCTATTCTTTTTTTCATCTCTATCTTATTTTCTCTGATATTTATTCTTTCCATTCTTCTGCTGACTTTGGGCTTTAACAGTTATTTTATTTCTAATTCTTTTAGCTGGTAGGCTAGGTATTTTTTTGAGATTTTTCTTGTTTCTTGAGGAAGGACTGTAATGCTGTAAATGTCCCTCTCATACTGCTTTTGCTGCATCCCATAGATCTTGGAGTGTTGTGTTTCCATTTTCATTTGTCTCAAGGTATTTTCTACTTTCTTCTTTTATTTCTTTCTTGACCCATTGGTTGTTTAGTTGTATGTTGTTTAGTATGCACATGTTTGTTTTTTTTCATTTGTCTTTATGTAATGGATTTTTAGTTTCATAAAGTTATGGTCAGAAAAAAATGCTTAATGAAATTTCCATGCTCTTAAACTTTTTGAGGCTTGTTTTGTGGTCTAGCATATGATCGATCCTGAGAGTGTTCCATGTGCAGTTGAAAAGAACGTTTATTCTGCTGTTTTTGGATGGAATGTCCTGTAGATACCTATCATGTCCAACTGGTCTATTGTGTAATTTAAGACCACTGTTGCCTTGTTTATTTTCTCTCACTTTATCTGTCCATTGATGTGTGTGTTAAAGTCCCCTACAATTATTGTATTATTGTCAACTTTTCTGTTATGCCCTGTTACTATTTGCTTTATATATATAGGTACTACTGTATTGGTTGTATATATGTTAATGAGTATAATGTCCTCTTCTTGTATTGATTCCTTTATCACTATACACTGCTATTCTTTGTCTTTTGTTATAGCCTTTTTTTTTGAAGTCTGTTTTGTGCTATATGAGTATTGCTACCTCAGCTTTCTTGTCATTTCCTTTGGCATGAAATATCTTTTTCCAGCCCCTCACTTTCAGTCTGTGTGTCTTTAGCTCTGAAGTGAGTCTCTTGTATGCAGCTTATTAAAGGGCCTTCTTTGTTAATCCAATCTGTCACCTTTGTCTTTTGAATGGAGCATTTTGCTCATGATATTTAAAATAATTACCAATAAGTATGTACATCTGCCATATTTTTAAAACCCATTCTAAAAGTTCTACGTTTTTTATTCCCCTCTCTCACATTTTGTTTTTTGAGTTCATACTTTATATCTTCATGCTCATCCCTTAACTGTTTCTTGCAGTTATCGTTGCTTTTACAATTTTTTGTCTTGTAATCTATATATTGGCCTATATAAGTGCTTGATCCTCAGTTCTTACTGTATATTTGTCTTTTCTAGTGGGATTTTCCCATTACTATAGATTCTTACTTCATTTCCATTTAGAGAAGACACTTCAACAATTTTTTAGGGTAGTTTTAGTATTGCTGAACTCTCAGGCTTTGCTTGTCTGAGAATTTCTTTACTTCTCCTTCTATTCTAAATGATAATTTTGCTGGGCAGAGTATACTAGGTTTCTGAATTTTCCCTTTCAGCACTTTGAACATATCATGTGACTCCCTTCTGGCCTGCAAAGTTTCTGCAGAGAAATCAGCTGATAGCCTTATGGGACTCTCTTGTATATGACTCTTCATTTTTCTCTTGCTGCCTTTAGAATTCTCTTTAACTTTTGCCATTTTAATTGTGATATATCTTGATGTGGATCTGTTTTGGTTCATTTTGTTTGGGACTATCAGTGCTTCCTATACCTGGATATTTGTTTCTTTCTTCAGGTTTGGGAAATTTTCAGCCATAATTTCCTCAAATACATTTTTGATCCCCTTCTATTTCTCTTCTCCGTCTGGGACCCTATAATGGGAATGTTGGTACACTTAATGTTATCCCATATATCTCTTAAATTTCTTTCAATTTTTAAAATTTGTTTTTCTTTCTGTTGTTCTGATTGGGTGATTTCCATTATACTACCTTCCAGATCATTTATGCAGTCTTCTGTATTACTTAGTCTGCTATCCATCCCTTCTAGTGTGTTTTTTATTTCAGCTATTGAATTCTTTATTTCTGATTAGGTCTTTCTTATACTTCTTAGTTTCTTGTTAAAATGTTTACTGTTTACATCAATTCTTTTCCCTAATTGAGTTAACATTTTTATTACCAAAGTTTCAAATTATTTATCTGGTAAATTGTTTATTTCTGCTTCATTATTTATTTTTTTCAGGGATTTTGTCTTGTTATTTCAACTGAGAGTAGTTACTTTGCCTTTTCATTTTGCTTAATTTTCTTTGCATCTATGAATTAAGTTGAGACCTGTTGTGGTCTTGAAGGGGTCCTCTTATGAGTGAGCATCCCTATACAGATTGTGTGTGTCCAATGGTGAGAGAGCTAGATATGACATGGCTGCATGTCACATCTTTCAAAGTGTCCTGGCAGCCCTCACCTTGGTGTGGGAGTGGGGCTGGAGATCGAGGGGCTAGAGTTGGCTCTGGGTGTGAGGTGGGAATTCCCCTCTGCTCAGTGGCTGTCACTGCCCTATCAGGGGCAAGGTCTGATCCTATGTTGCTGGAGCAGAAGCCCAGAGGGTCAGGATCAACTTGGCTCTGCTTCCTTTAAGTGCGTGTTTTTCCTTCTCTCTCACTGTGACCCTTGCCCCTGAGGAGGGAAGTGCTGAGGTAACTGGTGCTTGTGCACAGACAAAGGTCTAATGTGCTGCCTGTGTAAGTACCAGTATCTCCACTCAGGCACAGCCTCAGGTGCAAGTCTCCTTTGTCCCTAACTGCGTATCACTGCCCTTAGCCTCTGCCACCCCTGCCCTGTTGTGGAATTGTTCCACAAGACTTGTAGGGGTTCATATGGACTCCTGGCATGTATTGTGATGTGAGCTGTGGTGGAACAACCACCATCAGAGATCTGGGCAGCTTCTGAGGCACCCCTTGAGTAAGCACCAACAATAGCTGCTACCACTCCAAACAGGCCCCACTGCAGGACTTGGTCACCTCTGCATCCTACTTTTGAGTCTTTTTCACAGTCATGGGTGCCCCAGATCCAGTGCCACAGTGTGGTGTGGAGTGAGGCCAAAGTGTTCACTCAGTTCAGGCTCAGGCACTCAGTGAGAAGGTTGCAGGAAACCCAGCAGCCCTTAGAGCAGACCACTATTTGCCCTGCTTCAGGGGATAGCCACTGCCATGTGCTCCTCATGAGTGGAGTGCAGGCTTCCCATAGCTGTTCCTTCTGTCCCAGTTGTCCTCCAACCAGTTAAGGGGGCTTGTCTCCCCCATGTAGGACCTCAGGATATGGGCATCCCATCTGTGGCTCGAACCACTCACTCCCCAGGGTGAGTGTCCACCTGTGAGTGTTCAATCTCCTTTCCCTCTCAGTTCCCTCCCAGGTGCACAGATCCCAACCAGATCACTCTCCTTCCCTTTCTACATGATGAAGAGTATATCATTCTTATAGCCTTGGTTGTATAAGAGTCCTTCTGCCAGTTTCCAGTTAGTTATAAGTGAGAATTTATTCCACATGTAGATGTATATTTGATGTGTTCATGTGGGAAGGTGAGCTCCATGCCCTCTTACTCTGCAATCTTGATCTCCTCCTTCTATGAATTGTTTACTTATGGAATTTTCCATTACATATTTTTTTAATCACAGCTGATTGCAGGTAACTGAAACTGCAGAAAGTGAAACCACAGATAAGGGGGGGACAACTGTAATCCTATAAATATTCATGTATAAGTTTTGTGAGTGCACATGTTTTCAATTCTTTGGGGCATATACCTAAGAGTGGAATTGCTGGTTCATCTGGTAACTTTATATGTTTAACTTTTTGAGGAACAGCCATACTGTTTTCCAAAGTAGTTGTACCCCTTACAATCCCAACAGTATTGTATGAGGGGTCCAGTCTCTCAACATCCTTCCTTATTGTCTGTCTTTTATTTTACACATTCTAGTCATTGTGGTATCTCACTGTGGTTTGATTTGTATTTCTATCATGGGTAAAGATGTAAAGCTTGTTTTCATGTTTTAAGAGTTCTTTATATATTGTGATACAAACCCCTTATAAAACATGATTTGGAAATATATTGTCCTGTTCTTCGTCTTGTCTTTTTACACCTTGGATGGTATTATTTGCAGCACAAAAGTTTTTAATTTTGGTGAAGTCCAATTTATCCGTTTTTTCTTTTTGTTGATTCTTTTTTTGGTGTTATATCTAAGACAATATTGTCTGTTCCAAAGCCATGAAGATTTATTCCTATGTTTTCTTCTAATAGTTTTATAATTTTAATGTTTACATGTACGTCTATAATCCATTTTGAGTCAATTTTTGTATATGTTGTACAAAATAACTATGTTTTATAAAATACTCCCTTATAATAAGCCCACATCTGCTTGTAGTAGCTATTCTCTTCAGTCTTAGTGATTTCCTCTAAAATGGAAGGAAATTAAATGTATTCTGTTATCCACATACGAACCATCAAATACTTGAATTCAACTCTCATGACTCCTACTACCCCTTCAAAGACTATATCTCTCCAAGTTTAAGATTTCTGGCTTCATCAGTCATTCTTTAATGCCAATACTTTATATCTATCAGTGGAGACTAATATGGCACAAGCTTATTTGGCACCGACCTACTACTACTGACTCACTCAACTAAACTTCCAAGCCCTAGGCAGTTAACAATATTTTAAAAAACATTATATCATATTTAAACAACTTTTTGCAAAGGAAGGAATGAAAACCTCCTGCAAAATCCTCTCATTTCATTTCAAATGTTTTCCATGTTCTCTTACAGCCTATTCTTGTGTACATACATTTTACACATGAAATCACAGTGTACATTCAATTTTGTACACTACCCCTACACTAAATAAAACATTGTTATTGTGAAACACTTGATATACTGCAAGAATCTCCTAACTATAATCCTAGACCCAGCCTCATAGTCGCTCCAATTAGCCTAGCATACTATCTCCAGCTTACTATTACCTAAATGCTACATTATATGCATTAGTGCCTTGCTCAAAAGTCTTTGTGAGCCCCCTATAACTTTCAGAATAACGTTCAAGCATGCAAGTAACAGACATATCTATATTCAAATTACAGCTCTTCTCTTGAAATCTCTGTAATTTGGGGCAAGTAACACAGTCTTACTAAGTATCAGTTACCTCCACTATAAAATGGGTATCATAATACCTACCTTGGAAAGCTATTATGAAAAATAATGAGACAATTATCAGTGCTCAAAGAAAGGACAACAAGAGGAGGTACTATTCCATAATCTACCTTAGTGTTTGCAAATGCATGCCATTTGTGCCCCTGTTGTCACACTCCAGAACCCACCACAAACTTCTAATAACTGACTGCAGCACTTTTTACCATTCAGGACTAAATATAACCTCTCCAGACAGTCTCAATCTATTGATAGGATTTATTGTGCAAGATATCATTTGCTTTTTGAGATCTTTCCCCAACCAATATTTCCTACTTTTTCCTTCAATTTCCCCATGAAGGGAAGTTCTAATGAAATGAATCTACTTGCCAACACAAACATGTCACACAGATTTCAATTACTACAACATTACTCAAAACAATTTCTTCACCAAAAATATTTACTCACTTATTTTTGTGTTCACAAAAATTTTACACATCTTTCAGGATCCTAATAAATTCTTCACCTATTTCATGAATCGTTTTTGAACCGCCAGCAGATATTTTTTGTCTCCTTATTTTCAGCTTCTTTCATTAGTCTATATTCGTATCACAGTCAATTTGTTATTCTGTTTTGTTTTATTTAAATTTTATTGGGGTATAGTTGATTTACAATGTGTTAGCTTCTGCTCTACAGCAAAGTGAATCATATATATATATATATATATATATATATATATATATATATCCACTCTTTTTTACATTCTTTTTCAGTATAAGCCATTACAGAGTATTGAGTAGAGTTCCGTGTGCTATACTCTAGGTCCTTATTAGTTATCTATTTTATATATAGTAATGTGCATGTGTCAATACCAATCTTCCAATTTATCCCTTCTGCTGCTTACCTCCTCATAACTATGAGTTTATATTTTATAATTGTAACTTTATTACTGTTTTGTAGATAAGCTCATTTGTAGCCTGTTTTAGATTCCACATATAAGTGATATCATATATGTGTCTTTCTCTGTCTGACTTACTTCACTCTGTATGACAATCTCTCCTTCCAACCATGTTGCTGCAAATGGCATTATTTTGTTCTTTATTATGGCTGAGTAATATTCCATTGCATATATGTAGATCTTCTTTATCTATTCCTCTGTTGATGAACATTTATATTGCATCCACATCCTGGCTACTGTAAATAGTGCTGCAAAGAACATTGGGGGTGCATGTATCTTTTTGAATTATGGTTTTCTCCGGATATATGCCCAGGAGTGGGATTTCTGGATCATATGGTAGCTCCATTTTTAGCTTCTGAAGGAACCTTCCTACTGTTCTCCATAGTGGCTGCACCAGTTTACATTCCCACCAACAGTGTAAGGGGCTTCCCTTTACATCACACTTTCTCCAGCATTTACTGTTTGTAGATTTTTTTATGATGGCCATTCTGACCAGAGTGAGGTGATACCTCATTGTAGATTTGATTTGCATTTCTCTGATAACTAGTGATGTTGAACATATTTTCATGTGCTTTATGGCTACCTGTATGTCTTCCTTGGAGAAATGTCTTTTTAGATCTTTCACCAATTTTTTGATTGGGTTATTTGTGTTTTTTTGATATGGAGCTGCATGTGTTGTTTGTATATTTTGGAGATTAATCCTTTGTTGATTGCACTATTTGAATATGTTCTCTCCCATTCTGAAGGGTTGTCTTTTTGTTTTGTTCATGGTTTCCTTGCTGTGCAAGAGCTTTTAAGTTTAATTAGGTCCCATTTCTTTATTTTTGTTTTTATTTTTATTACACTAGGAGGTGGATTAAAAAAGATCTTGCTGTGATTTATTGTCTTTTTGTTTTGTTCATGGTTTCCTTGCTGTGCAAGAGCTTTTAAGTTTAATTAGGTCCCATTTGTTTATTTTTGTTTTTATTTTTATTACACTAGGAAGTGGATAAAAAAAGATCTTGCTGTGATTTATGTCAAAGACTGTTCTGCCTATGTTTTCTTCTAAGAGTTTGCAGTGTCTGGCCTTACATTTAGGCTTTTAATCCATTTTGAGTATATTTTTGTGTATGGTGTTAGGGTGTGTTTTAAATTCATTCTTTTACATGTGGCTGTCCAGTTTTCCCAGCACCACTTATTGAAGAGACTGGCTTTCTCCATTGTATATTCTTGCTTCCTTTGTAATAGATTAGATGACCATAAGTGCATGGATTTATCCCTTGAATTTCTATCCTGTCCCATTGATCTATATTTCTGTTTTTATGCCAGTACAATACTGTTTTGATGACTGTAACTTTGTAGTGTGGTCTGATGTCAGGGAGCCTGATTCCTCCAGCTACCTTTTTCTTTATCAAGATTGTTTTGGCTGAGAAAGACCTTCAAGATGGTGGAGGAGTAAGACGTGGAGATCACCTTCCTCCCCACAAACACATCAAAAATACATCTACATGTGGAACAACTCCTACAGAACACCTACTGAATGCTGGCATAAGACCTCAGACTTCCCAAAAGGCAAGAAAATCCCCATGTACGTGGGTAGAAAAGAAAAGAAAAGAAAAAAAGAAAAAGCAGAGACAAAAGAATAGGGAAAGGACCTGCCCCTCTGGGAGGGAGCTGTGAAGTAGGAAAATCTTCCACACACTAGGAAGCTCCTTCACTGGTAGGGATGGGGGAAGGTAAGCTTCGAAGCCACAGAGGAGAGAACAGCAACAGTGGTGCAGAGGTCAAAGCAGAGAGATTCCCGCACAGAGGATCAGTGCTGACCAGCACTCACCAGGCTGAAATGCTTGTCTGCTCACCGACCAGGGTGGGTAGGGACTGGGAGCTGAGGCTTGGACTTCCAAAGTCAGACCTCAGGGAGAGAACTGGGGTTGGCTACGTGAAGACAGCCTGAAGGGGGCTAGTGTGCCACAGCTAGCTGGGAGAGAGTCTAGGAGAAAGTCTGGAACTGCCAGAGAGGCAAGAGACCATTGTTTCAGGGTGTGTGAGGAGAGGAGCTTCCTGCTCCATGTGCCCACAGATGGCAGAGCACTGCCTAAGTGAACTCCAGAGATGGGGGTGAGCTGCAGATATCCTCTCAGACCCCAGAAGTGGTCATGGACTGCTAACGCTGCCACCACTGCCACCAAGAATACTGTGTGCAAGCAGAGGTCACTACCCACACCCCCCCCGGTAGCCTATGCAGCATGCCACTGCCAGGGTCCTGTGATCCAGGGACAACTTCCTCAGGAGAACACATGGTGCACCTCGGGCTGTTGCAACATCAAGCTGGCCTCTGCCACCACAGGCTCGCCCTGCATTCCAGTTATGACTACCATACCCCTCCCTTTCCCCAGCTTGAGTGAGCAAGAGAGCCCTAATCAGCCGCTGCTTTAACCACCTCCTGTCTGGGTGGGTAACAAATGCCTGAGGGTGACCTACATGCAGAGGTGAGGTAAAAACCAAAGTTGAACCACAGGAGCTGTGTGAACAAGAAGAGAAAGGGAAATTTCACCATGCAGCCTCAGGAGCAGCAGATTAAACTCTTGCAATCAACTTGATAAACTCTGCAGCTGTGCAATGCCTGAATAAAAAACAAATGTTCCCAAAATTGAGGTGGTGGACTTTGGGAGCAACTGTAGACTTCGGGTTTGCTTTCTGCATCCAACTTGTTTTTGGTTTTGTTTATCTTAGTTTAGATTTTAGTGGTTGTTATCATTGGTGGATTTGTTTACTGGTTTGGTTGCTCTCTTCCTTTTTTTTTTAATCTTTCTCCTCTTTTTCTGATTGTGTGTGTATGTTTCTTTGTGTGATTTTGTCTGTATAGTTATGATTTTACCATGTGTCTTGCGGTTCTATCTTTTCTTCTGAGCTGTGTAGCTGGCAGGATCCTGTTGTTCTGGCCTGGTGTCGGGCCTGAGCCTCCGAGGTGGAAAGCCGAATCCAGGACATTGGACCATCAGAGACTTCCTGGCTCCATGTAATATTAAATGGCAAGAGCTCTCTGAGACATTTCTGCCTCAACACTAAGACGCAACTTCACCCAAAGGCCAGCAAGCTCCAGTGCTAGACTCCCCATGCAAAACAAAGAGCAAGACAGGAACACAACCACACCCATTAGCAGAGAGGCTGCATAAAGTCATACTAAGTTCACAGACACCTGAAAACACACCAAAAGATGAGGCCCTGCCCACCAGAAGGACAAGATCCAGCTCCACCCAACAGAACACAGGCACTAGGGCCCAACACCAGGAAGCCTAACAAGCCACTGAATCAACCTCACCCACTGGGGCAGACACCAAAAATAACAAGAACTACAAACATGCAACCTGTGAAAAGGAGACCCCACACTGTAAGTTAAACAAAATGGGAAGACAGAGAAATATGCAGCAGATGAAGGAGCAAGGTAAAAACCCAACAGACCAAGCAAATGAAGAGGAAATTGGCAGTCTACCTGAAAAAGAATTCAGAGTAATGATAGTAAAGATGATCCAAAGTCTCAGAAATCGAATGGAGAAAATATAACAAAAGTCTAGCAAGGACCTAGAAGAAATAAAGATCAAACAAACAATGATGAACAACACAATAAATGAAATTAAAAATACTCTAGAAGGAATCAATAGCAGAATAACTGAGGCAGAAGAACGGATAAGTGACCTGGAAGATAAAATAGTGGAAATAACTGCCACAGAGCAGAATAAAGAAAAAAATATGTAAAGAATTGAGGACAGTCTCAGAGACTTCTGGGAAAACATTAAACAAACAAACATTTGAATTATACGGCTCTCAGAAGAAGAAGAGAAAAAGGAAGTGTCTGAAAAAATATTTGAAGAGATTATAGTCAAACACTTCCCGAACATGGGAGAGGAAATAGTCAGTCAAGTTCAGGAAGCACAGAGAGTCCCATACAGGATAAACCCAAGGAGAAACACGCCAAGACATATATTAATCAAGCTACCAAAAATTAAATACAAAGAAAAAATATTAAAAGCAGCAACAGAAAAACAACAATTAACATACAAGGGAATCCCCATAAGGTTAACAGGTGATCTTTCAGCAGAAACTCTACAAGCCAGAAGGGAGTGGCAGGACATAAACTGATGAAAGGGAAAAAGCTACAACCAAGATTACTCTACCCAGCAAAGATCTCATTCAGATTCTACGGAGAAATTAAAACTTTTACAGACAAGCAAAAGTTAAGAGAATTCAGCACCACCAAACCAGCTTTACAACAAATGCTAAAGGAACTTCTCTAGGTGGGAAACACAAGACAAGGGAAAGACCTATAAAAACACACCCAAAACAACTAAGAAAATGGTAATAGGAACATGCATACTGATAATTACCTTAAATGTAAATGGATTAAATATTCCAACCAAAAGACACAGACTGGCTGAATGGATACAAAAACAAGAACTTTATGTATGCTGTCTACAAGAGACCTACTTCAGACCAAGGGACAGCTACAGACTGAAAATGAGGGGATGGAAAAAATTATTCCTTGCAAATGGAAATCAAAAGAAAGCTAGAGTAGCAATTCTCATATCAGACAAAATCGACTTTAAAATAAAGACTATTACAAGAGATAAAGAAGGACACTACATAATGATCAAGGGACCAATCCAAAAAGAAGATATAACAACTGTAAATATTTATTCACCCAACACAGGAGCACCTCAATATATAAGCAAATGCTAAGAGACATAGAAGGGGAAATTGACAAAAATATAAAAGTAGTAGGGGACTTTAACACCCCAATTTCACCAATGGACAGATCATCCAAAATGAATATAAATAAGGAAACACAAGCTTTAAAAGACACATTGGAGCAGATGGACTTAATTGATATATAGAGGACATTCCAACCAAAAACAACAGAATACACTTTCTTCTCAGGTGCACACGGAATATTCTCCAAGATAAATCATATCTTATATCACTAATCAAACCTCAGAAAACTTAAGAAAAGTGAAATCTTATTAAGTATATTTTCCAACCACAATGCTTTGAGACTAGATACCAATTAGAGGAAAAAAAACACTGTAAAAATTACAAACATATGGAGGCTAAACAATACACTACTAAATAACCAAGAGATCACTGAAGGAATCAAAGAGGAAATCAAAACATACCTAGAAACAAATGACAATGAAAACACGACAACCCAAAAACTATGGGACATAGCAAAAGCAGTTCTAAGAGGGAAGTTTATAGGAATAAATTCCTAGCTCAAGAAAATTCTCAAAATACCAACCTAACATTACACCTAAAGCAATTAGAGAAAGAAGAAGAACAACAACAACCAAAAAAAAAAATTAGCAGAAGGAAAGAAATCATAAGGACCAGATCAGAAATAAATGAAAAATAAATGAAGGAAACAATAGCAAAGATGAGTAAAACTAAAAGCTGGTTCTTTGAGAAGATAAACAAAATTGATAAATCATTAGCCAGACTCATCAAGAAAAGAAGGGAGCAGACTCAAATCATAAGAATTGGAAATGAAAAAGGAGAAGTAACAACTGACACTGCAGATATACAAATGATCATGAGAGTCTACTGCAAGCTACTATATGCCAATAAAATGGACAACATGGAAGAAATGGACAAATATTAGAAAAGTACAGTCTTACAAGACTGAACCAGGAAGAAATAGAAAATATGAACAGACAAATCACAGTAATGAAAATGAAACTGTGATTAAAAATCTTACAACAAACAAAATCCCAGGATGAGATGGCTTCAGAGGTGAATTCTATCAAACAGTTAGAGAAAACACCTATCATCTTTCTCAAACTCTTCCAAAATATAGCAGAGGGGGGAAAACTCCCAAACTGATTCTCTGAGGTCACCATCACCCTGATGCCAAAAACAGACAAAGGTGTCACACACACAAAAAAAACTACAGGCCAATATCACTGATGAACATAGATGCAAAAATCCTCAACAAAATACTAGCAAACAGAATCCAACAGCACATTAAAAGGATCATACACCATGATCAAGTGAGGTTTATCCCAGGAATGAAAGGATTCTTCAATGTACAACAATCAATCAATGTGATAGACCATATTAACAAACTGAAGGATAAAAACCATATGATAATCTCAATAGATACAGAAAAAGCTTTCAACAACATTCAACACACCTTTATGTTAAAAACTCTCCCGAAAGTAGCATAAAGGGAACCTACCCCAAAATAATAAAGGCCATATATGGCAAACCCACAGCCAACATCGCTCTCAATGGTAAAAAATTGAACCCTTTCTTCTAAGATCAGGAAAAACACAAGGGTGCCCACTCTCACCAATATTATTCAAAATAATTTTGGAAGCTTTATCCATGGCAATCAGAGAAGAAAAACAAATTATAGGAATCCATATCAGAAAAGAAGAAAAACTTTCACTTTTTGCAGATGACATGATACAATACATAGAGAATCCCAAAGATGCTACCAGAAAATTTCGAGAGCTAATCAATGAAATTGGTAAAGTAGCAGGATACAAAATTAATGCACAGAAATCTCTTGCATTCCTATACACTAATGATGAAAAATCTGAAAGGGAAATTAAGGAAACACTCCCATTTACCATTGCAAAAAAAGGAATAAAATACCTAGGAATAAACCTAACTAAGAAGACAAAAGACCTGTATGCAGAAAACTATAAGACACAGATGAAAGAAATTAAAGATGATACAAACAGATGGGGAGATATACCATGTTCTTGGATTGGAAGAATCAACACTGAGAAAATGACTCTACTACCCACAGCAATCTATAGATTTAATGCAAACCCTATCAAATTACCAATGACATTTTCCACAAAACTAGAACAAAGTCTCCCAATTTGTTTGGAAACATAAAAGACCCTCAATAGCCAAAGCAATATTGAGAAAGAAAAGCGGAGCTGGAAGGATCAGGCTCCCTGACCTCAGACTATACTACAAATCTACAATAATCAAGACAGTATCGTACTGGCAAAAAACAGAAATATAAATCAATGGAAAGGGATAGAATGCCGAGAGATAAACCAACGTACATATTGTCACCTTATCTTTGATAAAGGAGGCAAGAATATACAATGGAGAAAAGAAAGCCTCTTCAATAAGTGGTGCTGGGAAAACTGAACAGCTACATGTAAAAGAATGAAATTGGGACACTTCCTAACACCATACACAAAAATATACTCAAAATATATTAAGGACCTAAATGTAAGGCCAGACATATAATATTCTTAGAGGAAAACATAGTCAGAACACTTTGTGACATAAATCACAGCAAGGTCCCTTTTGAACCACCTCCTAGAGAAATGGAAATAAAAACAGAAATAAATAAATGGGACCTAATGAAACAAGAGATTTTGCACAGCAATGGAAACCATAAACAAGATGAAAAGACAACCCTCAGAATGGGAGAAAATATTTGCAAAGGAAGCAACTGACAAAGGATTAATCTCCAAAAGATACAAACAGCTCATGCAGCTCAATATCAAGTAAACAAACAATCCAATCCAAAAATGGGTGAAAGACTAGACATTTTTTCAAAGAAGTCATACGAATTGCCAACAAACACATGAAAAGACGCTCAACGTCACTAGTTATTAGAGAAATGCCTATCAAAACCACAATGAGGCATCACCTCACATGGGTCAGAATGGCCATCACCAAAAAAATCTACAAACAATAAATGCTGGAGAGGGTGTGGAGAAAAGGGAACCCTCTTGTACTGTTGGTTGGAATGTAAATTGATACAGCCACTATGGAGAACAGTATGGAGGTTTCTTAAAATGCTAAAAATAGAACTACCATATGACCCAGCAATCCCACTACTGGGCATAAACCCTGAGAAATCCATAACTCAAAAGGATACATGTACCACAGTGTTCATTGCAGCACTATTTACAATAGCCCAGACATCGTAGCATTGACAGATGAATGGATAAAGAAGATGTGGAATATTACTTATTCCATAAAAAGGAATATTTCTCAGCCATAAAAAGTAAAGAAACTGAGTTATTTGTTGTGAGGTGGATGGACCTAGAGTCTGTCATACAGAGTGAAGTAAGTCAGAAAGATTAAAACAAATACTGTATGCTAACACATATACATGGAATCTAAAACAAAAAAAAAAAGGTTCTGATGAACCTAGGGGAAGGACAGGAATAAAGATGCAGATGTAGAGAATGGACTTGAGGACATGTGTAGGGCCAAGAGTAAGCTGAGATGAAGTGAGAGATTAACATGGCTATATATACACTACCAAATGTAAAATAGATAGCTAGTGGGAAGCAGTTGCATAGCACAGGGAGATCACCTCGGTGCTTTGTGACCACCTAGAGGGGTGGGATAGGGAGGGTGGGAGGGAGGTGAAAGAAGGAGGGGATATGGTGATATATGTATACAAGAGCTGATTCACTTTGTTATACAGCAGAAACTAACACAACATTTTAAAGCAATTATACTCCAATAAAGATTTTTAAAAAAAGATTGTTTTGACTATTCATGGTCTTTTGTGTTTCCATACAAATTGTAAAATTTTTTGTCCTAGTTCTGTGAAAAAAGCCATTGGTAATTTGATAGGAATTGCAGTGAATCTGTAGATTGCTTTTGGTATATAGTCATTTTCCTAATATTTATTCTTCCAGTCCAAGAACATTGTGTGTGTCTCCATCTGTTTGTGTCATCTTTTATTTCTTTCATCAGTATCTTATAGTTCTCTGAGTATATGTCTTTTGCCTCCTTAGAGGCAATGGTAAATGGGATTATTTCCTTGATTTCTGTTTCTTATCTTGTATTGTTAGTGTATAGGAATGCAAGAGATTTCTGTGTATTAATTTTGTATCTTGCAACTTTACCACATTCATTGATGAGCTCTAGTAGTACTCTGGCAGCACACTTAGGGGTTTCTATGTATAGTATCATGTCAGTTGCTAACAGTGACAGTTTTACTTCTTTTCAAATTTGGATTCCTTTTCTTTCTTTTTCTTCTCTGATTACCATAGCTAGGACTTACAAAACTGTTGAATAATAGTGTCACTAGTGGATATCCTTGTCTTGCTCCTGATTGTAGAGGAAATTCTTTCAGTTTTTCACAATTCAGAATGATATTTGCTGTGGGTTTGTCGTATATGGCTTTTGTTAGGTTGAAGTAGATTCCCTCTATGCCTATTTTCTGGAGAGTTTTTATCATAAATGTGTGTTGAATTTTGTCAAAATTTTTTCTGTGTCTATTGAGATGATCATATCGTTTTTCTTCTTCAATTTGTTGATGTGGTGTATCACACTGATTTATTTGTGGATATTTGAAAACCCTTGCATCCGTGGGATAAATCACTCTTGATCATGGTGTATGATCCTTTAAATGTGTTGTTGGATTTGGTTTGCTAGTATTTTGAGGATTTTTGCATCTATGTTCACCAGTGTTTTTGGCCAGTAATTTTCTTTTTTGTGTCTGATGTCTTTGTCTTGTTTGTGTATCAGGGTGATTTTGGCCTCATAGAATGAGCTTGGGAGTTTTCCTTCCTTTGCACATTTTTGGAAGTGATTCA